>NC_040879.1:13953682-14254593 GCF_003676215.2 Rhopalosiphum maidis
TAATCAAGTTTATAGCGATAATTTGCAGACATAGATATATATATAAAATGTAATTTTTAAATAATTTTAAAATAGTGTAACGAATTGTTCTAATACCTATCATAAAGCTATAAAATAATAATACTCTACAAACGTGATCTTTTTTTCTGATAATCAAAATTTATGTGATGTGGCTAAAACTCCACAAATCCACTATGGTTAGGCAATCATGCGTGTATGGTGTAAATTATCTAAAACAGTTTAAGACCTAGATAGGTACAATGCTATGTTATTCGAGAGCTAAAAAAGTCAAAGTTGTTTTTCTTCTACACGGGGAAAAAACAGTAAAAAAATCAATGTTCGTTGACAGTAACGTACGTTTTTTACAGTCGACCTCACGTCAACGGTCTGATACGATTTTGAAATAGAAAAATAAAAATATCGAATAGGACACAATGATTATTATTCGTATTTCTAGTAAACCAGCATGAAAACAACTATTTCAAAAATATTCAGCTAATATGAACATATCTCTGACTATTTTATATTTGCGTTTGTTTTTATTGTACTGGTATTCATACATATACTCGTATACATAGCGCAGAATTAATGAGTTAATTTTGAGCATTATATCGTTTTTAGCGTAAATAAATATACTGTAGAACTTACTATTTTATTTTAATCGATACAGAAATCCAGTATTTAAAAATGTATATTTATTATCTAATGAATATAATAATAAGACATTAGATAGAATATGACTTGAGTAAAGATGAGAAATGGATTTCTTTCAGCGCTGGATTTTAGAAAGCCCTTATCTAGGGTGACGTGAAAATTGGCTCAACTTTGATGTTCAATAAAATGCTTTACAATATTAAGTTTAATAATTAATTAGTTGTTTTTAGAAAAGAATCATCGGTGTTTTATAGCCATGACTTAGAATTTGTATTAAATGTATTAATTTATTTATTTTGTGTATGTAAATTATAGAAAACAGTTCTGTGTGAAAAGATCCACACAATGTTTGAATTTCGTAACTAATTTAATTTCAAGACTTTTATTTTAATTTTTTTAATTTTTGGTTTTTTTTTTGTTGCTATTCAATATGTTTAATATTTTCCATCAATTAAACAATAGTTTTAGTATTATTTAGAAAAGTTTTTTGTGTAGATAAACCGTGAAGAAACATTTTGTAAGAAAAATAATGAAAACTTATTATTTAAAACTTTTATTCTTCTATTTCTAGATGTAAAGGAATTTTGAGTGATATGGGTACGCAAAGTCTATTAACTGGTCGAAGTGGAAGTCCAATATTCTGAACTCAAGTAAAATTCTTTAAAAAGCAGAATAAATGTGTATTTCAACGTAAAAATTATGAGAGTAATATAATATATTTAAAAAAATTGTACTCGCCCCTCTCACTGTGTAATATGCTTTAATTTACTTTATGATATCAGTTTGTCATCCTCTTAAATGATGAGCTTTAATTTTTACGGTTAAAATATTAACCGTGTTTGGTTTGAAAGAAATATTGTCGGGATTTCGTCGAATTCATCTAAATGATAATAAAACGGGTTGATTAATTGTAACTAACTAAAATAAAAAAATTTTCAGTAAGAAATAAATAATAACATACTGGATGCGTCACAATTTATCAATATATTCGTCATAATTTGTCTAACTATACAGCATTAGTTTAATGTTTTCGCGTAGATACTGTATTATTGTAGTACATTTATACAAATTTGATAACTTTAATTTTTTTTAGAGAAATTAAAAAAAAAAAATGCCGTGACATTTTTATTTTATATTATTTCTATATCCTATATGTTGAATAAGTATGAATACATAATATCACTATGAATACTTAAAAAAAATGTTAATAGAATTATTATTGAAATAATAGTAGCCTAGTAGGTATAGTATAAACATAAGTACTAATTGTTTTTTAAGTTTTTGATTACCTTTTATGGTATATTATTGGTATGGAAATTAGTTCGTAGTATACGACCGTAATTTAAAATGATGGTATAAGATTTTACGAATACTGATTTTTAACAATATTTTGATTTTCAATTTTATTGGGTATCGTTTATCAAATTATTACGTGTTTGAATTGCTGGTTTCAATAATTTTTTTTAGTCACGTCATAATCATTAATAATTATTGTTTTTGAAACGTAATAATGTTAGGTATTGTTACTAAATTAATTATATTTAACTTGTTTTGTTTATTAACTATTTTAAATATTTGTTATGGAAAATTTCCAGCAGGTATCTAAGCATTTATAATTAAATGATTAAATTATATATACAGTTAGAGGATCTGCGTACTATATTTTACATAAAATACAAAATTTACCTATATAACTTCACGTAATTACATTTATGTACAAGTATATTTAAGTAAATGTTAAAGAGCTGGCTTATATTTAATCACGAAATCGGCTTAAAGATCGAGGATGAAGACTAAACTAATTAAAACATAACTTGCCCAATAGAGTCCGCTCTTGCTTCCATAACGTCGAAACCCATACCACGCACGCAGTGTAACAGGATTGAAATTGGACCCGTTTCATGAAATGTTTACAAAGTAACGAGGAAGAAATATTGTAATTTAAACGTATTTTCAGAAGAGGTAATAAATTACTTAGGTAGCGCAGTTGCTATAAATTAACTTACAAAGAAATGGTTAATTAAGTGGCACGATGTTAAAAGTTCTATATTATTTCTCAAATATCAAATTACAGTAATTCTAGCAAAAATAAAGCTGGACGAATATAGTAATAAACTCGCACGGACCAATATGGTTAGTAATTAATAAAAAATTGTAATAATGCAATACACGTTTTACTGGCAGACTGCAAGACATACTAGTTAAAAGTTTTAACGTTGAAAAATAGTAATCAATTTAAAACAACTATTAATAATTGAATACTATATAATACACCGAAACGTTAACTTTCAGACCATGTATAATAATGAATCTGAATAGATTTTAACCTTTTACATAATTAAATTACTAGTTATAATCAACTTAAGATTTAACGACTTGCGTGTTTTTTTTATATTGGTAACAAAAAAAAAAACCGATACCTAGTCAATTAATTGTTTAATTAAAAATGTAAATGATTTAAAGTTAATTAAAATAAAATAATGAAATTAAATTTTAACCATTTTTTTCAACTACCCAGATAACAAATTTATATTCTAAGAACCTCAATACAACATTTTGATAGTAATATATATTTATAATATTATATATTAAATAAAACTACTTATATGTTTTATAATATGTTTATAGTAATTAGTAGGTACCTAATATATACATTTTGAGTGGATAATTTTAATACTAAATAAAAATATTATTGGAGTAAGTTAAAAAAATATATATCTTTATTCTATATAGATTATCGGACTGGAAACTATAAAATATATAAAATGTCGTATACATGTTATTAATCGTTTATCACGTATGAACAAAATTATTCTTATTATCAGACGAACAACTAAAATTACGAATAAGTTTTGCATAATCTTATCGAAGTGACGGATACAGACACGGTTTGAATAAGTTAAAAATCACGTACAAGAACATTTCGAGAAAATGTCAACCTATACACATAGAGAAAGGGATGTATCAGTTTTGAATTGATGATTTTTTTTTCCATGTAAATAACGTGACTTGATCATGAATATCATGTTGACATTTTTGTTTTTAGGAGCGGCGTTCTCTTTGGGACATGTAACTATAAAAGATATTTTAGAGTCATTTCTGACATTTCATTTGTGAGTGATGATTGAAGTCCCTCGATGTCACCTAACATTCTTTTTATAAAAATAATCAAACGCCCACAATACACAATAAAGTAAGTGTTCAAAGTGTTAGCGAAATATATAGTATTTTTGTCAGTTTGTACTCATGTAAAAGAGTCACAGAATAATAAAATACAGCTCTGCTAATAAATTATATATATACAACGACAATTACTTAACAATAAATGGAGAACGTAATAATAATATATCTAAACCGGAATTGTGTATTATGTATATTGTATACTTTTTACACAATATCTACACAATGATGTGCATTTTTTTAGGGTGGAGTGTAAACAATATAGCCACTCAAGATATAAATTTCTGTTATGCCATCCCACTTACGTAATACGTATACTAGGTTACACGCCTGAGTGCTCCCAAAGTTCCGTGTAAACCTATAAATAATCGATTAAAAATTAAACGCAGATGATTTTTCTTTCTACATTTTTAAATTTTTCGGATAATTCCGAAAAAAACATTCGATCAACTGGGGGAAAAAACCCTACAGCTAACTTTTGATAGGTACGCCCGTTTTTTAACAAAATTGATTTCGATTATTTCGTTGTAGTTCGGAAATAATGAAACGTTTTAATAATTAAATTGTTAAGAAAAATGAAGAGAAAACCCATTTTCATTGAGCTGCGTAATTATTATAGCATTGGAAAAAAATGTTTGACTTAGATTGTGTTTAAATGAATGAAAATAATTATTCATAGTTTTAAAAATACATCGATTTATAAAAGGTTATATTTTCCAGTACCATTTCAATGCGGTGCTTACAAATAGTAAATTTAATTTTTTCGTTCATTAAATTAATTATGTAAAAAAAAAAAAGTTTAATTTAAACTTAAATAAGCTCCCTATTTAAATTTATTTATGCTATTGTATCATGCACTGATAAAATTTAAAAATAATTATGATTTAGTCAGTATACACTATACACTATATACAGTGTTGACAATAATATCATTAACTTCATCAGAGTAAAATAAATATTTTTATTTGTATGATTATTTAGACAATTACAGGATATCTAAAACTAATTATCATAAGTTAAATATTATGATATATTATTAAAACGTTTCCTCAGGTAAGACATTATTTAAATTAGATTGCAATGTTGTTTAAATGTAGTTAAAATTAACTTTGGGTATTATTGCAGTTCATAGTGGACATTATTATGACCAATTATAAAAATAATTATAAAATATTACATTAAAATGTTAACTAGTAGTATTTATTTTTCGTTATTGCATTCGTAATAGCTACTTTAAAAAAAGTATACAACCGTATAATTGTTCAATGTTTGCTGTCTTTTTTGAAATAAAAACTATACTCTCATACATTTAAAATTTAACTGATTTATGTATGTTTACTTTTTAACATTATAAATAAGTAACTCTGTAGTAAGTAGAAATACACAAACAAGCCGTTATTGGAATTTTTTTTTTGTTAACTATAATGATATAAGGGTAGCCATTTGTCATATATTACCTACATTAAAAAAAACTGCACTAATATATTCACACTACATTTTGAATTAGGGCTACTGACTTTATAATTAGGTAATTAATAAACTGTATGACATTTTATAATACCCATACATTAAAAACTAGAAATGTCGGTAATATTATCAACCTTTTTTTTTATATAAAAAAACAGCTCACAGTTTAAAGTTTGGATTATTCCCGAAAACTGTTTATTTTCGTAAATTATGTATGACTTTAATATTAAATTTTATATTTAGATTTAAAAATAATAATTTCTGTGTAGATAACAAATCCTTAATAATTCAGCGGTAATCATTGAATGGCATGGGCGCTACAATATCTCAACGTGTCCTTAGCCATCCACATAATAAAAATAATATCTCAAGTTGTGTTATATACTCGTTCAAATATATAATATTATAATTAACTATATAACATTTTAAAATACAATATATAAAAATTAAAATTGTACAAATTAATATTTAAATATGTTTAAACTAGATGGAATACACGATGGCCAAAATAAAATAAAAGGTGCAATAACAAAAATAAAATATTTATGTTTACAACACTATTATAGAAGGTACATTTAATAAAAATATTTTGAAAAAATAATACGATTTCATACATAACTTAACCTTATACCTGGTATATATGAAATTATTCGACGATATCTAGGTAGGTATTACCTACCTCAATAGTTATGTTTATTATTGAACGTATCGCCCTTTTTCCAAACTATTGTATTTTTTTTATATAAAGTTATACAATGATACACATACGCTTGCATAAGTTTACGTGTTATTTGAAGTTTATATCAGTATTTCAAAAATGTTTAGGTATGTATGCGGTAACATACGTTTCGTATCATTCAGGTTTAGTTTAATAAGTTTTGTTAGTAAGTTTTTATTTTTAATACACATCAACATTCACTTTAACTGTCACAGCAGTATTATATTTTATAATACATAATGTTAATACGGCCAATACCAATAAAATATTGTCTTATCATTGAGTAAATTGAAATTACCCATGTGTCATCTTTCTATAACATTATTTTATATATATCGTATAAATCTTAATAATATGTAGGTTGTGATATAATATTCTTTTATTTATGATTTTTTTTCTTATTTTACTTATTTTTAGCTTTTATATATTGACACTGTTGAATCTAAAAGATATATAAATTAAATGGTTTGTTATTAAAAATTAAAACGTGTTTATTTTGGCTAATTAATATATTTGTTTCTCGAATAGTTTGTTATTAAAAATTATAAGGTAATTATAACAACCTTGGAAACAATTATTATGATCTGAGCCAGATAGACCATGGTCCGTGGCCAAGTCTAATGGACTCATTTTATCCTTTATAAATTAAAAATATTGAATTAAAACAAATTAATAGTTATTAATTTTTATTGTTTTAAGACCATACTATATATAGACAAGTTAATAAAAAAATATATTGTTCAACTTACGTTTATATGATATGAATTAAAACTTAAATATATAATAATATTCAGTTATACTATGAGCTATGTACAACTTATATTTGTATTTTATTTAATAACAATTACAATTTTACAAATAATAACATAGACAATGATAAAAATAATTTATTTAGATTACATTTTATATTACTGAGTAAAATAATATTTTATAACTTTGACAAGTCAACAGACTATGTTGTTAGAATACACAAAGTAAAAACTCATTAATTGGAAGAAATTTAATGATTTTAATAAAACGCTTGCAATTTAATGAAATAATAATTAACCATAGATAGGTTTCTAGCCACAACTTAAACAGAAAGCGTATCTTAAGTTGATCGAACGAAGAGTTATTAAATTTCATAAACAAAAGTATAAATATTCCAGTATGATAATGTATTTTAAAAAATAAAGCGATATTTCTATTCTGTAATTTAAATTCAAAATTTAATAATAAACTCCATATTTTACATTGCAGGAGGTACGTGGAATGAATCATTCTATTTTAGGAATCATCATAAAAATATGACATGTATATGAGTATTTATACAATACATGTGTGTGTGTATGTGTAATATTTCAAGTTTAATTAAATGCAAAAATACATAAGACATTACAGTATATGATATGATATAATCTCGCCGAAATCGTGTCTATTAAAAATCAATTACGTATAGTCAATAATCAAGTTCGTTTGAGAGATAAATAAATAAATAGTTATATAAAAAATAATAATAAATAAAACAATTGAAAACACGTAGTTTACTTAAACAATATTATTTTAATAGCTAATCAAAATAGACGAAAACAGCGAAATTTATAAAACCCATCACACGCGGACCGCGCAAAGCCTTTGCAAATCCAGTACAAACACTTCAGGTCACGTCGAGCTCGCTCAAAACTAATCGTAACATGTTTCACATTCAGTAGTATAAATTAATTCTAAAATATTATTTACACAATAGTTTGTGTTCTTTTATTACTCGAAAAAATTATTTTTAGTTTTTATTAACAATAAGGTCTGAGTGATTACCGCAATGAGAAATGAATATTGGCCGTGTCCTTCACAAATATTATAATATATTATAGTTACTAATTTTATGAGTAACTAATATGGCGTGCGTTTATGTACCGGTGTACTATTAATTATGGAATTTACATGCACAAGGGGGATCAAGTACACAGAAACACAGGAGGGTCTTGGAAATTAATCACTACCCCCCTCAAATATCATAAAACCAAAAAAATATTTAGTCACTTGTCGTTAATTTAAAGTGTATCTTATTGTAATTATTACCATTATACAATTGGTCGAATCCTCCCCCACATCGAAATATTATCCCGTGTTTACTCTTATGCATAATAGGTATACATAGTTTAAGTTATACATTTAAAAAAAAAAAACTGGCTTCGATGGCGTGCTCGTAATTTTTTAATCGGGGAATAGAAAAAAAAAGGTTATACAATTGAGTAACTCCCTCCGTATGGTCATGAAGGGGTCTTCATAATTACAATATAATTATGTAGATTACATAATATCATTTTAAATACGTGTTATGGTTAATATAACTTATATTTGATAGAAAAACCATTTTCCTTGATATAGTAATTATTTATAAATTTAAAAACGATATTTATTTTGAAAAAATAACAAGCAAATAATACAATACACAAACACCTTACAGTTTTTACTTATACAATACATTTTTCATCGAAAATAAAGAAGTAGGCGCAGAGTAACGAAAACAACCACCCGGAAAATGTTATCACGCAATATTTAATGAGTATAATTATCACTGTTTTTGACCTCCATATTTCATCATACCTTCAATTTGGAATTTTGTTTGGGTGCATTTACCCAAAAACAGAACACTAGGACGTAAATCCATACAACGTATGGGCGTAACATTTCCCTTCATAATAGCACATTTGGGCACATAATTCTTTGCATATATTAGTATATTATATTAAATCTGAGCCTATTAGCCTTACCCAAAAGACACCGCAAGGAGGTTGGCTCAATAGTCTTACAAAAATATTTAAAGGTTTTTTTTTTATGTCCTTATTTAATTTTGTATATTTCTAGTTTATTATTGTATATTATGATTTTTCCTATTAATTAATTAATTAATTAAGACTTGGTTTGTAGATCAAACATAAAACGATACGATTTACTCGATTGAGTATACTTAATATTAGATTAGATTACACAAGAATTTCGATTACAAGTTACAATATTCAATATTGTGCTCAAAGGTGTTTTCATAAATACACTTAAATGTGTTAACAATTTTCAGGTAATTTTTTTAAATTGTGCCCAAACGGATTATGCCCCTTCAATTTACCTACAGTGTTATTCACTTAAAAACTGTTTTTTATATCATAATTATTTACAACCACATTGTTCTAAGAAATGACAGCGAATCAAAAAATATTTATCAGTTATCACAATATATAAACATATTTTGTCGCATCATCTGCAGCAAGTGTATAAAAACTCAAATATCAATCACATAAATATTTCATTATTTTGTAATTAAAAAGAGAAATATACATGACAAAAAAAACCAAATGAAAGCGCTTATACAGTTATACGTGTTTTCAATATAGCATTGAATATTTTATATTTTTACATTAAAAATAAATGTTTATTGCGGCCCGAGCGTTTGATATAATAATTAAGTGTAATTGTTATCAACTACCAGCTACCTTTACCAAAGAAAATCGATAACAGTATTATTTATTATATTTGTTTGTATAATTATTTGTACTTAGAATAATGTCTTGTAGTTTGTATCCATAGACGTCGTTTGAAAGTTGTATGCTTTCATGTTTGTTTCACGGTTTCTACAATAAATAAACGATATATGTTATAAAATCGATTTTATCTTATTCGATTTGATTAGTCAATGAGATATAATGTATTCGAACAAATATAAGTAGATAGTAAATAATATGGTCTGAAAACATTTTGACACCAATAAGAATTAAAAAAATAAAATAAAATAATGAAATGAAACGACGCCCCCGCAAAACACGTCGTATACTACACGAGGCTCACCGCGGTCAATATACCGTATAGACCTTAATATTTTTATAAAAGTGAAATCAATGCTCCACAAACACTAACACCCCCGCGTGTGACACGCTTCGAAACTCCTCTTAGCCACTTAGGGCTACGATATTGCACGTTGCTGTGTATAATATATAGCTACTATTGTATGCCTGTCAATCCACATTTGTAAGTGTCATTGTACAAAAGTCCCCCTACTATATTGTATCATAATGCGACGTATACAGCAGACGAGAAAAACATAATAATAATAATAATAACTGCGAAGTTCAATCCTCATTGTTTAAATATCACTGCAAGCCGCCGTCGTCGTCGTCTGCGGTCTGCTCCAACCTCTATCCGCGTAGAGTAAATACGCGCAGTATTCATAAGGTCTAACCGCCACCTCCTCCCGCGAACGTTTTGTATATTATCGACGGACCCCGCCCCCCCTTCCCCCGACGAACGCGTTAAAATATAATATTATTATTGCGAGTATAACGTCATACTTACTAACTTTTATACGCACTAGCTGCTCTCCGCACTGGCATTCGTCCGCAGGCCAATGTTATAATCGCCAACGTCAGCGCGCCCCACTGGCCATCGTCGCTGGCTGTGCGAAAAATATTGTGTTACACTGTCGCATAGACCCAAACCCAAGCCATCGATTTTAATTCACCCGCGCTTTTAAAACTTCGTGGAAAAGGAGAAATCACGCGATTGTATTGCGACCCTCATTGAATATTCTTTTTTTTACTTATTTTTTACGAGTCGCAGAGGTTAATGAGCCTTATCGTGATGGTTGTGCAATCATATCAAATAATATTATATACCCCCGTACAATACCTATATATATATATATATATATACATATATATATAGTATATACTATGATATGTATTGGAAAAACTCCCATTTTATTTTATGCATGAATAATGTCACTCGCCAAGTTTCTTTTTCACTACGAATATTATACATTTTATGCTCAAGCTAATATAATATGTACGGGTTTTTTTTTCTTTCGAAAATTGTTCATTTTTATCGATTCGAATACGCTGCGCTGTAACTATATATGTTTACTTATTACACGATATATATATATATATATATATACGTATATCATTTTGTGTGTGTGTGTGTGTGTATAACGATAAGATAATTTCCGAGTTTAAATGGATATTTTATGATTGTCTAAATGAGATGCGTGACATCACTGTAATAATTTATAAACATACACATACACTGCTGCGGTTGAATAAGAAACCATAAAAAATAGACTATAATAATAAATACAACAACATTTAAAGCAAAACCTCCTCGTCGTTGTTGCTTATTGTATATGTTATGAAATTTGTTCGGGCAATTCGTGCGGTTGTTATGTACCCTTTAACTACGTATCGTATGATTGCAAATGCACAAAAACTAAAACAGCGGTAGATGCGATCTTGAAAACGCTTATTGAAAGTTACATGATATGCAGTAAAACGTATAATGTAATACAATTATATATTTTACTCGTATTATATTGTTTTACGTTTGACATGTTACATTATAATATATTTTCTTGTTTTAAATATATAAATAATATTGCATATTATTATAATATATATATATATATATATATATATATATATATATATATATATACATGGCGGTGTCTCGTAAAAAATTTTTTTTCTATATTTCAATGTATTTGAAATGTGAGACGACGAAATTATTGCCACTATTTATTAGAATACCTAACGCAATTATTGAAATACGTACAAGTATATTTTTTAGCGTACACGAACTGAAAAAAAAAATAATAATAAAATTGAACTACGTGTTTCACAGTAATTATATCATTTAGACAGTCATTTCATAGAGTTAATTTATGTGAATATCTTGGATGTCGAATTATTAATTTTCATTAAGTATTCAAATTGTCGAGTTGATACGGTAGAGACGATGAGGAGTGAATATCACCAAAGAAGGCGGCAACGGCAGGCGCTGTATATACGATTACAAACACGAAGAAACACTCTGGTATATATTATGTATAAATATATATTATAATTTATGTACTCACACACACACACACTTATATAAATAATATATATATATATATTAGGTATATATTTACCGAAATTGAAAGTTCGTGTCAGTAGATGTGCCATGCGGGCAAAAAGTAATAGTAATAAAACAATACCAGAACTCTGTCTCGGTATGTGTGGGCATGAATTTTATAATATTATAATATATATATATATATACATATAGATACTGCGGTAGGTATATAGATAATAAATTGGTCGTATTCAAATAATTCAGTATAGCTGTAATAAAATAATAATACTTATATCCGCTTATCCCGTAGATTCGGATTGTACATCATTATAATATACAATTATATAATACATATTATGCGGCGAACACCTTATGTATTTGAATTGGTAGGCATACGCGTATAGTATAGAATATTAAATTATACACGGGACTACACATAGTTCTATCACTGTAAAATAGCTGTTTTCTCTGTAAAATTGCGTGTTTTAAAAAAAAAAAAAAATTGTCGTTACGTAATAATTTGAAGCCGTATAACAATACAACTTTTTCGATAAGTATATAATATATATTATATATACACGCGGCTTGATAATATGTATTACGTTTTAATCGTTATAGAAACTCGTACATTTTTTTTTCATGTTTTCCAAGGCGGAATATTTTTCTGAAGTTTTCGATAGATAGATGAGTTCCAATCCAATATAGATAATTGGATATGACTAGTCGAAGTTTAGACGACCCAAAGGGGGAGTGCGGCGCACATTTTTCGGATGGTACTGTTTTTATATACGTACTACTAATACATATAAATGTTACGCGTTTTAATGGATTGAAAATTACATCCAGAAACGCAAATTACTGTTTCTATTTAATGATAAAAGAACCACTCTGTACATCTCTACCGTGTATTGCAGCTCGTCACACGACACAACTATATATATTGCATATTAAACAGTTACAACGGCGTCGTTAAAATTCGAGTAATTTTCCTTTTTTGTTGTTATTATTATTCACATATAATAAAAGCAGACATAAACAATAAAAACCTGTTTATATTTTTCCATTTAAAACACGTTTTAAATACACACACCGACTTTCCGACATTTTTTTTTTTTTGTCACGTTAATTTTATGTATTATCATTGTCGTTGTGCAGATTTCCAAACACTCAACTGAATGTTATAATATAATAATAATTTAATTGTAAAGATATTTGTATAAAATCATTTTTTCTAAAGACACTCAATATTTTGAAAAAGTTAATAATTTAAAGTTATTAACATTTTTCGAAAAAAATTGCACCACTATCATTTGGAAATGTAATTTTACATTTTTGAACGATGACTTACATGCCATCAAATGTTATGAAAATAATAGGGTTGACAGGATTCCGATGTATAAAAATCGGATTTCGAACTGGGTAGTTAATTAGTTGTAAGTATCTAAAGTTTAGATGAACAGATTAATGTTAAGTGTGTAGGAGTACTCCGTAAAATATTACTCTGCTACTGTGTTCATCAAAACTTTAAAACATAGTAGTTATAATAATACTAATTAAAAACTTATTTAAAATTTAATATTATACATCGATGAAAAATTTAATATTCTTCTTTATATAGGGTGTAAGATTAAAAATGTGTATTTTCATTAAAAAAAAAAGTAACAATAGTATTAAATAATAATGTATTTGTTTAAATGTCGATTTTTACTTCTTAAAATAAGATAAAAAATTGTTTTCAAACATGCAAAAAATGTTCGTGTTTCTTGCGTAAAAAAAAAAAATCACACTGTTTAGGTATTATATACATAACGATAATATATAACCGTAAACCGTAATCGGCTAGTGCCTCACGAGAAAAGCGCTTTTCTGAAACGAATTAAAACGGCAGTACATTCGCGAATCGAGTCCGAAAATAATTAAATAGAAACGTTTCACTCGCAATTGTCTTATCATCCGGACGAAAACGGAAAACGGTACCCCGCGCAGACGTCCCTGAACTGTAATGTTATATCTTATATACGCGTATAAATAGATACTCAAATCCTATAATACGCGTGCCCGTGTAAACGTGTTGTTTAGTTGTATATCTGTATATGTATATATTATTATGTCCGTGTGTGTGTGTGTGTGTGTGCGATGGCAATTATAGAAAACTGTTCGCGGGCGGCGATGGTGATTCCGGTGGAAATTGGAAAACGTATGGTCGCTAAAGTTATTGCCGCTAATAACAGCGGAAAGCCGGACGAATTATATATATATATATATACGTTATAACATATACGTATATATGTGGGCATATGGCTATGTGCGCCGGTACCTCGCGGGGGCTTGGTATAGTCTTAATAGGTATTTAGGTACTTTTATTTGGGGTAAACGAGTATCGTTTGTTTTCTGGCGGAAACCGTAAAGAACCATGATAATAATATATATATATATTGCAACAATAATATAGAAACCTTATATAATGTGAACGTACGGAGTGATTTACTTTAGACATTATAAAATCAGGCGGAAGGAATATAAATATATATATATAAAAAAAAATAATAATAACAAAATGTGCGCACTCCGAATAGAACACAAATTTAGTGATTAATCTATACGAATACACCAATATATTTTAGTCTTAGGACTTAGTCTTCATGTGAGTATTGACAGTGTAAAGTGGTCACGATTATTGCATTTAAATGTATCATCTTTGATAATAAATACGTTTAAAAATACGTTCAACGTTAAGTAGTGAGAAAGTAATAAACAATATCGCGTAATTTATACGATTAAATAAGAATATTATTCTAGCCTATCAGTTTTTGATAAAATACAAATTATATTAATTTTAGTAAATCAGTTTCGGAAATGTATTTTACTGCATTTGCCCAGTTTTAACATGTCTCCTTCTCGTACGAGTAGTCCGAAACGAAACCGATTTTTCGACGAATTATTGTAAACGTTATTGCGTATTAGGCGAGTAATAATAGGTAGTATTTCATAGTGTTCATTACAACGTAGACTTCCGTACATACCTAAATATACGACTGCGGCGAGCAGATATATCCTTAAAAACAAAAAGAACTAAGGTGCGACATTTAGAGAACCGTTTGAAAAATTGTACACGAGTGTATGGTCGACTACGGTCACCGGAATATTAAACAACAACAACAACGTTGTATTGAGAGTGTGATGCATGATAATGTCTATTATTATTATGTGCGGAGTGTGTGAGAGAGGGCGAGCCGCCAGTGAGAAGACACAGGAAATCGAAGACAGCGGTAATTGTGTGGCCCTCGAGGAGGAAGAATTTTTATATAAACAAATAACGCGACGTACCTAACCAGTACCTACTTATCTACCGACAATGCCGATTACAAAGTTAAAATGATTTTAGTTGTTATTAATCATCGCACCGCGTCGTCGTTCTGCGCTCGCTTTATTTATGCGATTATTCCGATCACGTGACGACGATACGAGTAGAAAACAATACGTACGATGGTTTAATGTATCGTTATTATTAGTATTATTATTTTTATTATTATTTTTTATTGTTATTATCTACGAACCATCCGGGAGAAAATTATCGCGGTTTAATCCGAAATTAATTTATTACTCCCATACGCTGCGTGCACCGTGATGGTCGTCACAAAAAAAATAAAAAGAACTCGAGTGTCTGCATAATATGTCGGTGTGAGTCTGTGTGTGTGTGTGTGTGTGTGTGTGATGGGAACAATAATAATAATATTATTATCATACGCGAGCATGTATAAAACTCGTTAGAAAATATTGATTACGACCACTATATAATATTGTATTAAAAAAATGATCGAAATTCGGTTTTTTTTTTTGTAAGGATAAATTTTTTGCAGTCACCAATGACAAAACACGCATAATAATATCATACAACAACTACAATAATAATAATAATAATAATATAAGTAATTAGACATTATTATTATATGCACATCATAATATCTGATAGCAATTATTTAACGAATTAACGTGAACCCAACGATTCGTATTGCATTGTCGTAATGTATGCAGTACGACTTATCTTTAATCAGTTGACAGTCATAATATTATCGTCGGGCGAAGTTAATGTATTTTTAAAAACATTTTTATCGTACATAATATATTTTAAAGTCATTAAAACACACAATGAAAATAATATATAATTACGAAAATTAAAAACATAGGTTAGGTAACCTAATCTAACCTTTTTAAATTGCAATTTCTCTCTTGAGAACTTTAGAATACAAAAATCAAATACTAAACTACCTAGTAGGTAAAGTTTATTTGATAGCAAAACTATTTCAATTTATCTAAACGTTAAATGTATCGACCGGAGAGTACTCCAATAACCTACCCCGTAAAACGTCGATTCGCCACTTATCTAGGTACTCCGCTCATTAAGACTTAAAAAACTTAAAACGAATATTAACCATTAGTTCCAAACTCAATTTTAATAAATACAGTTCTCTGGAAAAAAGTATTCTACTTCGAACAAAATAATTGAAAATGAATGTTGTTGTTTAAAAAAATCAAGACATATATTATTATATAAAAATAAAAAATTGCGAAAATATAGATTTTTTTCAAAAAAGTTGTGTTATAGTAATCAAATTATGTAAAAAAAAAATGTTTTTAAAAAGACCATCGACGAAACTACTATATAGATGATAAATTAATCATATAATACTAAATATATAATATCTATTTACATTGAATACCCTGGCACATTATATCATAGTAATAAAATAACTATAGCAAAAACGTTTCGTTCTTTCTGTTCTAGTGGTCGTCTCTGCACTGTAAAATATAATATTACTGTGTCACCGCCAGTTTTAAAACATATGTAAAATAAAGAATAAACGTTGACATTTATTCACAAAACGAAGTATGTATGTGCGTCGGTGTAACCTTTTACGTTTTTATACGAGACAAATAAATATAAAATACCTTTTATTTTGGAAAACTTTCAGCTATGAATAAAATAAAAAATATCCAAAGAACACATGAATATGAAAAATATTTAAAAACAATTGATTTATTATATTCTTGTTTAACTATTTTTCACCTCAATCATACTTAAGTTTAAGTTAGTAATAATTTTTTTTTTTGAATTATTCATTACACCGTCAGAAGAGAATTCTCTGCCGATAATATTTTATTTTTGTAAACCACACTTTTCACTTTATTCGTTCGAATACTAAAATAAACTACACTACTACTATATACTCAAATATTACCCATTTTTAATATTTATATAATTAATAGATATTTTTTAGTGAATTTCAATGCATAAAAATATAATTTCGAAGATTAAATAATTAACTTTAAGTATTTTAGATTTTGATGTATACTTAGTGAACCAATATTTTTTCATTTTTGTGATATTCTTATAGGTAGGTACTACTGATTTCCAATCATCTAGACTTTACATATATTTTAAATTAATTTTTTTTTTCACAATTGTTTTTAACTGACTTTCAATGATGAAAAAAATTTATATTTCCAAAAATGGTATAACTTTTTTAAAAATATAATTACCTTGCACAATGATATACGTTTAAGATTCGGTATGTAACATAATTACACAAAGCGTGTTCGTCTGAAATTAATGACAAACGAGCTTAATGTTTTTATAGTATTGTTCCTAGATTATTCGTTATGCGTTAGCTATAAACAATTTTCGACGAAAAAAAATGTTCAACTGATGTGCTGTATTTGCATATTCCGAGTAAACCCAAACTTTAAATTATATATTCAGAAGAGCTTAAAGTTTTATATACCTATTATATAAACGTACGTCATTGCGTGAAAAAATAATCGATTCTGTTTCTCTGGCCAATATTATGTATTAAAGTTTCCTTGTGCGTATAACTATAATATTATTTTACTCCAAACCTGGGCATTAACAACGAGTCAATAACTTTCAGTCGGGTTTTAATCGATTTTAGCATTTGAACTTGATGAGCTACTTTTAGTTTAATCAAACTTCTAAATACCTATTTCTGTGTGAGCATATAACTGAGTAAATAAAACGAGTTAATGTTGAACTAAATCTCATCGGTTATCAACCGAAATTTGAAAATAATATTTACTTACACGAATTGTATTCAATTTTCGAATATTGTGATTTATAATGTAATTATTTGAATCGTGTAAAGTATTAATGGTAGATTATCATTTCATATATATGTATATCAACTTATCCAAGATAATACGTATTTACCTGCCTGTCTCGGTTGTCCTACCTATATTATAGAGATTTAATATTGATATACGTATAATGTATATAATTTAATATTATATTTTTCGATTTTTGTTTTTGACTATTTATGGTTAGACCCCTGTACAGTTTGTATAATACAAGGTTACAAATACTGATTTAGATCATTAATAATGACTTAACTGCGGCGGTGGTATAGAAGGGTAACGAAGTTTTAAGAATTAATCATTTAATCATTTTTGTTATGTTTAAAAAAAAGTTCAAAAGAAATTTATAATGTTACAAAACGTGATCATGACCAAATGGTTCATAATAATGTGTCCAACACTATCTGATTCAAATATCGATTTGAGTTTTAAATATTAAAACGTCTTATACCTCAGTTACCGTTTATTTTATACAAAACTCAAAACATTGGTATACTGAATGAAAAAATATAATAAGATATGATTTAAAGATTATAGTAGTATTTCGATCATACCTAATTTTGATGATCGGCTTAATCTTCGATATTAACATTAAAGACATAGAAAATTGCTCCGAACGTATCAAAGAGTTTGCTATGTTATAATTTATAAATTATACCATAACGGTTTAATGATAAATTGTTAATTTATAAAATTGATTGGGTTAAAGGGCTGAAACTTAATGCTTTCCTCGGGACAAAATAAATAAAAGATTAAACAACCGAGATGAGTAATCTTTATGTTTAATCATGTTTTTGTAATAAACACAATAAGAAATAATTATTACAATAATAATTATTTTCCGGTATTCAGTCGGTCCTAAGTTACAAAGTTTATTTATTTATTTGTTTCTGTGAAGTTTTCACTGTTGTCATTTATTTTTCGTTATTACCTACCTAAAATGTTCAACGTAGTTTACTTTTACTATGTACAAATAATAAGACATTTTATTATCAAAATATAAATTGGAAATTATTTGAATTCTCTATTACAATATATGATATTGTATTATTTTTATTTTATATTATACTTAAGGCTTTGATCAAAGAATTTATTGGTTTTTCTATAATGTTATTGTTGTTATTATTATTTTTGTTGTAATTTTTTCGAGTGGAACTAGGAGTGCTTCAAAAGTTTCATGTGACCTATGTCGATTATATTTTCATTTAGTTGGTACTTGCATGAAGTATTTTTTTTTTTTTTTTATATCCTCATGTTTCTTTTTGCGTAAGTATAAGACTAGTAAAAACTTAGATAAATGTACTCAAAATTAGTTCTAGTTTTTCGCAAAATAGAATTTTATTATTTTGTTGTAGTTCAATAAATATTAAATAATTATTATTTTATTGACAATTCTTTAAAAGAAATGTTAAATATTTATATTATATTAAGTTTTATAAATGTGTATAAATGAACAATCATTTTCAAAGAGGCCTATCCGTTTTTATATTTAGTTAGTACATTTTAATCATAATATAATATTCTTTTTGAAAATTAAAAACAAATGACTATACTCACTATGGTTAAAAATTCTACAGGACCTTAATCATAGTTATATACTTATATCTTATAAATGCATTAAAGTAGTTTAATTGTTGTTCTTTTAAATACATTGTAATTATAATATTATACCATGCATGTCCTTTTTTATGCTCAATAATGCATTTTTTGAAATTTTTAACTAAAATTAATTTATATATAATATATACAGGTATATTTAATTTTAAATATTTTTCTTACACATTATATTACACAAAATAATATATTATTATACCAAACTTTAATTAGATATGATTTTGTGTGTGTGAAAAAAGACATAGTTCATAGAATGAAAAACTCTTCCACCGGTGGAACTTTGAAATACCTTCTTATTTATTATTCTTAGACAACTTTTACAAATTATAAATATTTAATAAATACAATTTGATTACTATTATAATAATTATAGTTCAAAAGCTTCCGATCCCCATAATACCTTGAAAACGTATTATCATTAAAAATTCAGGAGCATATACGTAATTTTATAATTGTAAAAGGGTGGTGAAGATCATGATATTAGTAAATAATTGTTTACAGCAATGTAACCAATGATATACAAGTATAAGATACAATCAAATTGTTATACAAGTACACAACACAATAAATAAACATTTAACTGCCAACTTTACAGTGTTATTATAATAATATAGTGTTTACATGATCACATTTTCCACGGACAAGAAGACACTTTAAGAACTTAAGGAATCCTAGTCAAACTTTAAAAATAATTTCTAGACTACAGTAAAAATGTATCTTTTTTTTTTGTCTGCTTACTCATCGAATTGTGTTATACTTTGGAGTTATTAATATTTTTCTATTCACCGCTTCATGGTCAACCCATTAAATGGTTTTGTAATTTATCTCAATATTCACGCATTCACAAAATGTATGGAAATTTAAATACTTACTAGAACAATATAAATCATACATAAACATAATTACATAATGTATGACAATAAATTTAAATACTTAGTAAATAAATAATTATGATCGTGTAAACTATTCAGTAGGTAATGTATGTGCAATTAATATTATTTAGTTAACTTTTACTCGTTAAATTTGAAAAACGAATATTTAGATTTTCTGTTTTTTTTTTTTTTTAAAAAATAGGTCTTGAACCTTTTTAGACAAGGAAACACCCGTTCAGGTGTAGAAAATGGAACTGCTACGGGAAGTGTACAAAATAATCTTAATAATTTATATGATATGCTAGGAAATATAATATCATGGTTATAAAGTTTAATGGCATCTATTCCAGTATCTACTTGGGAAAGTTTCTAGCCTAGAAAGTTTTACTTTCTATAAATACAACCCTGCTTTTATAGTTTGCACATAAGTATAAAACTTCGTTAAATAATCAAAATCTTCTGACTCTGAAGGTATTTGAAAAATGTGATTTTAGTAATCTTTTAAAATAGTATTATGCATTAACTTATTGTGTAAGTTGGTATAATATTATATCTAATAAAGTTCTAGGCGGTTGATTTGAAAAATCCGAAGGATAATGAAAAACATCTTGTTAGTTTTTATAAGCTAAGAAAAATATAGGTAAGTATAGTTTTTTTTATTTAATTGCACAATTGTTGTATTTTATGGTAGAAAATTGTTATCAGCGATTAATTATTTTCATTAGGCTTCTTTGTGTTGATTTAATTTATTTATTAGTCAATAAGAAAAACATATTTTTACTTGGCACAAGTGTTTTTAGAGTTTGTCCATTATAATAAACAAATTGTTTAATTTAAATTCATAATAATATCTAACATAATATAAGTAAAAAAACATTGTTAGTTTCTTATTTTATTATTTAAAAAATCTTATAAACACCATTGTGTGTTCCTCTTTCTATAATATTTTTTTGGTTTTAAATATTTACTTATTTATCAAAATAAAGCCTTGTTTTAAGTATCCAACCACAGGCTATTTTACTTGTTCAATAACCCCTTTTTTATTTTAACTGGAACTGATTTTAATTTATTTTTGCAAAGTATTTGAGTGAATGTATTTAAATATTATTTTATTTATAATTAAAATTAAATTATTAAACATTTATTTAAATATTCATTTATTTTATTATTTTATTAACAACTGTTTATTGTTTAACTAATATTACAGTATTTCAGAATTATAATAATGTAATACATTTTATTTTATTTCTTTCATTTTTTAGTATAACATGAAATAGGTAGTATAAAATTATAAACTATAATAATAATTAAGTATGACGTTACAATTTTCAAATTAAAAATTACTCATTTTAGGGTTAATTTTCTTTCTCCTACTTGTATTCCAATACGTAAAATTAAAAGAAGTATTTAAATTGATACTAAATGTATTTAATTATTTTTAAATACTTTTTCTTAAAAGCGTTTGAAACGCATTTGATATATTTGTACCTATCTGTATTTAAATAAAATAATAAAAGTATTTTTCACAAAATTTATTTTTTGCTTATCGTTAAGTGAAAATTTGCCTGAAGTAAAAAAATAGTTAATTTGATTTTTGAATTATAAATTCATTAATTACAAATAGGTTATTATAATATCGTTATAATGCGATTTCGCATTTGCATATTAGTATTATTACAAACAAATAAATGTACTATTATATTTTCAAACAGTATAATGTTATACTAAATCTAATATAATATGTTCAAATAATAATATCGATATATCGATATAATATAAACAGAATATACACAATTACATATAAAATATAATAATAAAATAAATATCAATAATCATAAATAAATATAGCCAAAAACAAATTTATATATCTTTCATACCCCCATCGACGTGTGCATGCCACCAATTTATACACAAAATTTAATTGTTCAAATCCACATTTTTTTTTTCATTCAAGTTCACATTTAAATTTAGATAATTTATAACCATATTATAAAAGAGTCAACGGCTTATCAATTCAGAATAAAGACTAATTTCTTATATATATATATATATATAACAAAAAAATTAAGTAGGGCATATTATCATAGGGCAATCCTTAAATGGTATAAAAATCGAATTATTCAAATAAAATAAACTAAAGTATACTTAAAATAGGTACAAAATAAAATCACATTTTGTATGAATAATTTATCGTATTTGCTATAAAAAGAAAAATGGGAGTGAGAATAATTATTGGTACATCATTTTTTTTTTTTTTAACGACTTTGTCGCCAGTTGTCTACATACATCAAAATCATATAATACCTATGGAAATCTAATAAATTCTAATAATTTAAATGGTATTTGTTCGATAACGTTCAATATTTTTAATTACTAATAAATTATTATTATTTTTATTTGTTAATTGTGACTAAACGCTTTTTAAAGTCTTATTGTATCAAGTTTTTCAGTGTTATTTTTTAATTTATAATGAATTATATTTATCTTAATTAAAACTATTGACCCCATCACATGATGTAAACTTAAATTATAATCGCATAGGAGTATTATATTATTATATTTATTAGATAGGTAGTGGATGCTTCGTTATCACCAGCTTGACAGCTTAACGTGTATTAAAAATAAATTGTAGTTTAATCACACGAGTTTTATTAATTTATTTTGATACGCCTCTACGAATTTTAACCTAAGGGTTAAATGAAGGTGAGGGAAAGTAATTTGTAATCCTTATAGAACCGATTTAGTTAACGTTACTAATTTAAATAGGTTATTTAAAAACTATTATTAATGTTTAACAATTAAATTTCACATTTTTATTGTATATTCTGAGCGGAGCGATGAATGTATTGATTTTATCACGATGTGTTTTTGTGTGTGTGTATTTAAGTACAAGATAAGTTGTCGATAAAAAGCTTGGATTTCATAAATGGAGGTGGCCATGGACACGAAATTGGTTCTAGTTTTTAGTTTGAAGAGTTCGAGTTTGAAAATTCACTGTTCTTATTTTTATAATTGGAAAAATCAAACAAAAAATTAAGGAAAACCGGGAATTTCGACGCAAATCTTATTTTTGACAAAACCGATTTTATTTATTCGATGTAGTTCGAAACAGAATAACTGTAGAAATACGGTATAAATATATATTACTATAATAATTAATTACTAATAATATTATAATATAAATGCATTATTTTCGTAAAGAAATATATCAACTCACTATTATAATACTAAAAATTAAATGAATGACTTTAAAAGCTTTTAAAATAAAATATTATTACTTGGTGGTATATTGCTGATAGATCCTGTTTCCATTTAGAATCGTTTTTTGTAAACAATAATGGGTAAATCATTGAATTAAAATTTAACACATCTATAATGTGACTTACTTGACACCCGATGTACAGCATAGTGGTACCCACTGACCTAACTTTTTTTTATTATGTACCTATTGTACCTAACCTTAATGAATTGACTTGTATAGTCTGTCATTTATTTGACATGATATTACAAAGTACAACAAATAGGCATATAATATAGATATTAGTGTAATATATATATAAGCCTTAACATTATAATTTACATAGGATTTTGATTGGTAACCTAACCTTTTTTACAAAAATTTTTAGAGCACTTAATAATGAAAAAATTATGTTCTCGAAAAAACTATGATATTCATAATGGTCATATATTTGTAGAATGAATATTATTTTGAGTATAAAAACATACACTATAGGTTAAATGATATTATGGTGGTTGGGTTTATTCTGTAAAAAAAAAAAAAATCGAGAAAGTATAAAGAATAAATTTCACTACAATATTGTATTGTGAATTAATGTTTTTTAGTCAGGGATGCGTTTTCGTTAAAATAAATTCAACGTCTTTATGCTCTATTTCATCCAGAGTCGTAAATGAATTTTAATTTACGTACTTTTATTAGTGAATTTCTTTTAAATAATATGCAGTACATTAATACAAAAATTAGTTTCTTTCATTTTAATGTATTACACAATATACAACACTATAAGGGCAGTAGAATAATGTAAAGTGAAGTACCTACCGTCGTAGCATTAATTATATTAAAACATTATTTTGATTTATTATTACAGTGTACTATTTGCATTCTACTCGTGTGATTAGCCGAATTCGTTTTAATCGGGCAAATACGCATAGCTGATCACATGTTTTAATTTATTTATATATATATATATATATGCATTATATGTATAACATTGTAAGTTTTGTTTCCGTTGAAATATGACTAAACCGCGAGGATTACGGCGTGTGAGCCCTCAAAAATGTTAATAACCTGTGTAATTCAAAATGTCGAGTGCCTTCAGAAGAATGAATTGTTTTCAAGTGTGAAAGGAGAATCCTTAGTGGCGTTTTCAGGGTAATGGCTATACGTGGAGCAAAGTGTACTCACGCGCTAATTCGTTGATTTTGTGTACCTATTTATTATTTAGTCAGAATAACTGTATTTGCATATCGTTATGCATATCATTATACCGTGAAACCACGTGTTTCGTTCAAAAATACCTATTGCGTTAAGTGAAAATAAATTATTTTCATATAATTGAAAATTTTACCAGCGTTATGATTTTATAAGCAATATTTTGATTAAACATATATTTCTTATGGGTTTTTTTTTTTTTTTTTTAACAAATATCTGTTGTACCTGTAATGCTGTAGGTATATATACATGAATTTGAACATTTCAAAATCAATTTAAATAACTGACATCACCGACTGCGACCCCTTCATTAAATCCTTTTAAAGTCTGCTTTAATAATACCGCAGGACAATAATATTATAGGTCAAAATATGATACACACGACAGTCGAAAAATCACTAAGAACCATCTTTCATGGTTCGTTTTACGTAGATCGAAATCGTAAATTAAAATATCATGCGGGCGAACGGGCGGCGTATTATTATATTATTATTGTATCTGACGAGCGATGTTATACGGACGTCAGACTAAACGCTTTAATTTCGTCTTCTGTTATATGCGACATACACTAACCGTACAAACGACGCGAATACAAAAGTACCGATTCATAGCACATTTTCAGCGTCACAGCGCGTAAATTTACGATTTACGTATAGGGACGGATAACAGAAAAATCGAACGTATCAATCGTCTCGTATCGATCCATTCTCACGACCAACAATAAAGATGTGCGGGTATATGAATACGTAGTTATTAAACGAGACGAAAAATCAATGTGCATTATTGTCGTCGCGGACTACAATATAATACCTATAGCGATAGCATTATACCTAGGTAGTGATGTAAATTTTCATGAAATCTTTTTTTGTGAAAATTTTCAAAACTTTTTAATTAATTATCATATTAATTCCATACCAAATAAATTTTTTGATATTATATAGTTATACTTATAACTTATAATAAATTATATTATTATTCATATATTCATAACTATATTTTAAGCTATGTGTACTTAACTATACCCATTTTAATGTTATTTTGGTGTTATTAAATTGAACATAATGATATAGTAAGTTCAAAATACAAATCATTAAATATTTATCATATTATATATCTATATTAATATATAATATTTAACTCGGTAATAAATGTTCATTTTTTTCTTTTATTAAAAATGTTGTATTTTTACTACAGTATAAATGTTGAGTGTATAATCGTTTTGCTACAATTATTGATTTTTTTTTTGTAATTTATTGTTTGAGTCACTTCCAGAATTTTACTCAAATTATAATTTTTTTTATTATAAGTGTTTTGTTTGACTCTGACATTATACTTGTTACAATAATATAAACAAAAATGAAACAGAAATTGTATAAAGTATTTGAATATATTTAAAAATTAATTTAATATATTAAAAAAGTGGGCTAGTGAGTATCGCTCTGCTGTATAGTAGAGATGGAGAGTAGATCACTGGTCACTATAATGGATGTGTTAAATTTGAATGCAATGACGGGTATCATTGTATACGAAAAACGATTCTGAACGGAGATGATTTGTCAGTTAATGATAATTAGTAGGATATATTATATTATTACCTATATTTAAATTGAAATATATCGTTATTTTACGCGATTTCGTAAAAAATTAAATTTCTTACGTTCATAAAATGTTTTCTGTGTTGACGCTGGAATTTTTTTTTACAGTTACTTGAAAGAAAAATTATGGATAACCTTGTATTGGATTTTTGAACTTTAAGTATAAATCACAAAAATGTTATGAATTCTCAACTTCAAATTTCCTAGCAAATTTTCGCGATTATGATATATTTCGTAAACATTTGAACTTTAAATGCTTATAAACAAAACTTACGACTAACGATTTTTGATTTTTTTTTTTACTACGATAAATACAACTTATAATAAACCTTGTAATACATTTTAAAGATTTTTTGGATAGCCAATTTTTTTTTATCAGCATTTTAAGAAAAAAACTTAGAAAAGTCGAGCTTAAAGTAGCTTAAAAAAGGTCAAAATATTCTGAAAATTTAATAGTAAATAGAAAGCCATAATATAAACATTTGGTGAAAATTTTCAAGTATTTACAATGATTCGTTTTTGAGTTACAGCAAAATCAAAAAATCGATTTGGTCGAAAAGTGGTTATGCGTAAAAATTCCCGTTTTTCCGTTATTTTTTCAGGGTTTTTCCCGACGCTTTTGAAAAGTACTGGACATTTTTTACTTTTGACCCCCCCCCCCCCCCAAAGCACCAACTAGATGAATTTTCCTATTCAAAGAAGGACTGAAGTCAAAAATCGAAGCATTATTACTACTCCAAAATGTGACGACAGACACAAAAATAAAAAAAATAACATACATCATTGTAAAATCAACACATTAATCACTCAGTTCAGAATCTGAAATTAATTAAGTTAAGAAAAATACATTTAAACTAAAATTTTTAGAAATTTTTAATGAAAAAAAAATTTTTCAACTGAAAATTGTCAAGCTCACATCTCTACTTATACCTATTCCGACGTGCGAGTATAATGCGCGCCGCACGTCAAACGTATAAGTACGGTTTGAACTCATTGGCGCGACGACATCGTGACGTAGATAACCTACTCTGTCACCGTCGCCGCCGCAAACGAGATGAGCGTTTCGTGTATACGACGATAATCATTAACGGATAACGACGACACTCGATTGCTATATCTAGACGTCCCAGACTATACGTATATATAATTTATCACGGCCCAGAATATCGTCGTAGTGGTATACCTATTAAAATAGTATCGATAATATTATAAGAGTGTATATCATCATATATTATGACGTTTCGTCCCATTTTGCCGACAAAAAATCAAGTTGTATTTTATGGATTGATAAAAAAATCCCATTTTGCCGAAAAAGCTTAGGCTTTCATTCATCAGCGAGTTGGGACGTGTAGGCGCCACATAGGGTATTAACAAAATTGTTGTATTTGGAACGGAAGGATTTTTAATAAGACCGTACAGAAGTGAAATTATTTTTTAGGATGGGACATTTAAATCAGCATCTCAGTATTTACTCAAATGTATACATTGCACAGCTGTGTCGTTGGGATAATGATATTGTTGGTAATTATTATTATAAAAGTAATTTTTAATGAATTTTTAGTTCATAATTGTATTATTAATTATATCTAATTTAGTTTTAAGGCTCAGGTGTAGGCATTGCTCCCGAAACAAAGAACAGCAACGTATTCAAGAATGTTTAAAATAATAAAAGATGCAGCTGTAAGAAATTGTTTAATACTTAGCCCAAATACATTTCGAATTGACTGGTATGGTTGTTTCTATTAGATAAACTTTTGGTTTGACACCTATCTATTTTCATCTACAAAAGGGTGTAAAATATATGTTTTAATTTAGATTTGGAAATGGACAAATAATTATCATGGAATATCTAGAAGCAATCATCTACCATTTCTATCTCAATTAAAACTAACAATGTATGACGAATTTTTATACAATTTTACTAATTATTTAAAACAACGATAACAGTTTTTAACCTGGCAATACATATAGAATTTTTTTTTAACAAAAATGAAACAAAATTCTATTTCATTATAATTTGGCGAGATAAGTATTCGACGAAATGGGCTTAAATTTTATTATGAATATAATATAATAACGAAGCGTACTATATTAAGCCCAAGACGAACGGCACCTTTTACTTTTGGTCGTCGCCAAGGGTTTACAACACAGTTCGCCACAGAACAACCGACGGTATTGGAAACCTCACACGAATTTCGCTACGATAGATATGACATATGAACCATAGATCGGTGCTCGATGTATTTCCGTGTAATTTGGGAAGCTGGGCAGGTGTTCAAAATCTCGTCCGGATCGAACTCGTCTCTAAATTTGGCTATTTCGAATAGTAGAATCGTCGACGATTGTCGAGTTGTGATAATAATAATTTTTCAATATCATGAAAATGACAGTTTGGTAGTTTACTGTTTAAAATGTAATATTTACACAAAAAGACAAAACGTAAAAAATTGATTCGCTATTGTCTTTTACATTTTATTTAAAAAAATACAATTTAAGTGTTCCTACACTGCAGCTCACTGATATTGAAATACCTTTATGACCGCTGCACACTAACTTGGCTTAAATAGATTTTTTCCCACTTTTTTTTGTTAGAATTTTGATTGATGTGACAAATCTAATAATATATTATAAAGCACCACTTATTTTCTTTTTTTTAAAATAATATTACTTAACTTGAAATTTAGTCACACTTTACACATATTTTATAAAAATACCTTTTATAATGCATAATCGTATTTAGTTTTTTTTTTAATATGTGATTACTGATTACCTCATATGTTCAAATATTTTATCATATTTTATTAGTACATACTGCATTAATCCTGTGCAATTGTATGTATGTCATTTTCCAAAAAATTCAAAAACTGCTGTGATTAGAAATGGACGTATATTTTTCACTGGCGTGATTCTAGCTTAGGCAATAACAGGTGTGATTGCGTCCAGAACGATAAATTTAAAAAGTTAAATGCAAAATTAGCTATTTAGTCTAGCCCACTCCTCTCCATCAATATAACATATTGATATTAATATATCATCATACCTCAATAAATAATATGTTTAAAAGTAAAAAAGACAGTTCTAAAACATGATTTGAAACTACAGAAAAAATAATAATTCACATTGGTAAATTTGTTTCTTACTTTAGTTCTATTAGTATTAGATTTCGAACGACCTAGTTTATTGTGTATTTATTAGGTAATATTGACTTAACGTAAAAAGTCTATGGCTGTTTTTAGAAATTAATTTCTATTTTTATTTAGTTTTGCTTGTCATTTTCTTAGTCTAGCAATAAGCCAATAACGATGCAAATGAGTCAAGATTAAATGAAACGATATTTTCGAACGGCTAATAAAGTGATGAATGATTATCAATAGAAAAAAAAAGATGACGAATTGAAAATTGCCAATTAATCAATACCAAATGCATATTATTATTGATCAATAATTATTACCAGTTGTTATGATTTATAGCGAGTGTACGGTAAACATCACAATACCAAAAAATGTATCCACCTGTTTTTCGAGATTATAAAATAATAAAGACCACAGAGTGAATCTATCCATTTCTACTCTTCACCACCCGGAGGACGTCACGAAAATTTACAGTAATATACCGTTCGTGCGACCGTTTGTTTTATCATAGTAAAATTGTACGATACGCGTTTATTTAGCCGGCTTAGGTGGCAACGGCAGCTATTGGAATATTATTGTACACGCAGGTATCTGTATAAAATAATATAGGTAGTTAACCTAACCCACAGCGACCGCGGTTACCTACCGTTCGTGCAATTGCCGCCGGAAACGTCTTGGCAAACATCGCGGTTCACGCCTTATTTGTACATTTTGGTCAACTCGAATTGCCGCAAATTTCGAACCCACGTTTGCACACAACCATTTAATATCATAATGTCGTTGCACTATTATTGTTATTCGCAACGGTCAATTTATTGTCATACTGTATATAGGTATATTACCTTTTGTCCCCGGAAGGGTTATCCGAGTACATTCGTAATGTACGTCGTGACATTATATATTATACTGTATAAATAATTGCGAATAACACAAGACGGTAATAATTGTTTACACGTATTATTAAAAAAAAATAATAAATATTTTAAAGTAAAATGATAATTTTTGCGATTTGCTGTAATGATCCAATATCCAATATTATTTGCCTTTTATAAAACTATATTATTTTATTTTATTGGCAGATATTTGGTCGAATGTGTGTATGAGGCTGTAATGATTATCGGAATTTATTATTCTTACTTGAGCAGACTTCAATTTTCAAATAACTGCCTAAATGTTACTCGAGAACCTCTATAGTAAAGTATATAGTTGTAAACACATAAAGCAAATAAATACACGGATAACATGTGATAGTAATATTGTGTTTATTCAAATTATACAATAGGTACAATTCATTAGAGTTCAAGTTTCAATGCAATGTACCATAATCTATTATTTTTCGGTAGCTTCAAGAAAATGCATTCCGAATATTTAAATTTTTTCAGTTACAGATGCTTCAAATTTTTTAATGTGTATTATTATGAGGGCCCGGAAGTTCACGTATTTGCACGTTTTTACTAGGTGCTTCAAAAAATTTCTGGATGAGCAAACAATTTGAATCACATTCTAATGAGTTCAAAAATGAAATTTCAGTGTGTCTATTTTTGTATATTTTGAAGTTTTAAAAAAAGATATGCATATTTTAAAATAAAACTCCATTTTACTTGTGTTATTATTTTTTTTTATTAATATTTCACGAAAATGTCGAACTTTGAGTTAATTTACAAATTTATTTGTTGAAAAATATGTCCTTGTAAAAACATTGCCAATATAAAATAAAATCCTGATTATAATTAAAGGTCGTTGCTTGGTCTTGCTGATTTTGCCGTTAATTTGTATTTGAAAACCTGTCAAAAATACCTTAGTTGTAAATTGTACTTCTTGAAGTAAATAATATAGCATACCTATTACTATTAAAATCGTGAATATTTTTCATCTTTTAATTATTATTTTTTCCAAAAACACGCGAAAGAAACTTAATATAAAAATATAATTAAATGCATATTTAGCGCATATTTTAATGATTTTAAGTGCATATATTATTTTGATAGTTTTTAGTGCACAAACTTCCGGTCCTATATATTATTAATACATTATACAAGATTATGGAGTAAATTATGAAATTCCAATAAATGTTGTGTCAGTAAATATTGTTTTCATAATATTTGATTTAATATAGTTTTTAGGTATTTCGCATCCATGCCAAACGTTAATCGTTCTATTTATAAATAGATAATCGCTATCCACAGAGATTATTGAATGTATAATGTCTTATCGGGTCTTACCCAAACAAATAATAAATAATTGGCCAGTAGGGATTACATCGCAATCGCGTTTATTTTGAGTGCCTATACTGTTTATTTATTGCACGTGCCTAAGTTTGGTATTTTGTTTTTATATCATTGTTAGTTTAGTTAAGATAAGGATGTATTAAAAATTCCGAAAGTTAAACCACCGCTTTTGCTCGTGTTCCTATCAAAATCATTTTATTCATTTTTTAAGGGCATTATTGCGTTTAAAAGCTATTTTAGTTATTTTTTGATAGCTTTTAGGGAACTTATACCCGAACTCCGGTTATAAATCCATTAATAAGTGCTGTAGAGTGTAGACTGTAGACAGACTAAATCTGTATTATTTATATTTTTTAAAAATATCTCAGGAGAAACTGAGACCATTGGCTATGCAATTGTTGGGAAGTTAAGATGTATAATAGTAACGCCAATGTGTTATAATAAAATACAAGTATAATATAATATTACATATGATCATATTATATTGTAATGAGTAAGTTACGAAAAATCAGCGTGTTTATTGTGTTCAAATAATAACATGCAATATGATGGTCTCGAGTCTCGAAGTAAACCCGAAGGCGCGCACATTTAAGACTTTTATTTTTAGTGGAAAAAATAAAATCTTACTGTTTATTATATTTTAGATAAATATTTATTTGATTGGATTATATGGTAATAAATAATTATTATCTATAGACCGTGTTATAAAATTCCTAAATAATGCATGTTTATATTTTAACTGTCAACCGTTAACTGTACAATTCGTACAATTAAGTGTCAGCAGAACTTTTACGACAATCGCAATTTTCATTTATAATCAATAATATTATATTGCCAATATTTTATAAAGCTATACAATATTATTATATTGTAATATGACATTATACTACGAGACGAATATATTGGCAGAATAATGTGACATATTATATTATTATATCGTAAGCGATGGCGTATTCCATTATCCAATGTTAGTATGACAATTTTCAAAAATATTTGTAAATATTTTATTATTTTTACTATGAGAAATGTGTTTAATTCAAGTCGGTTGCTGTTTTTTCGTGAATTTAACTCGGGGCAGTTCTTCGATAGAATTTGCAATTTTATTCAGCCGATTATCAATGCTAAATTTTCAATTAGATATTGCGTGTGTGTAACACCAATTTACTGACTTCACTCTCTCCGTCGCGGTGAGAGAATTTAAAACAATGTTTTTTTATACACATTTTTATTAGTGTTTTAAAATAATATTTGATCGTCTCTAACAATAATGAATTCTTTAACTGTGAAATTCTATTATCTCGGAATGTTATCAAAAACTATATGAATATTTCTGCTAGTCATATATTCATGAATATTTACAGAAATATTTTCCACTCCGTGGTTACAGGACAATGTGGCGTTCTATACGCATATGATAAATTGGTTTAAAAATGTATGTATTTCAAAAAAAAAAAAAATGCGTCTAAATACACAAAGGAGCTATTACGATAATACCTGTAGTATTGGCATTCGATTTATTTGCTACTGCGGTTTCCCGTCGGCCGCAGTAAAAAAAAAAAAAACAACTGAATAATCATAAAAAAAAAAAAATAATAATAAAACAAAACAAAACCCGTAAACATCACCATAAAATTTGATAATTCATTATATTTTTTCCGTTTATTTTATCTACACGACCTATAACAGTTTTGTAAAATTGTCGTAAGTAATTTTTACAGAAAATGGCTTAAGACTTAAAAATTTTAATTTAGTGAAGTCACCCACTGTAGATGAGGATAATGTTAATGATAAGTTTTCCATAAAAATAATTGTGTAGTGAATAATTCACGACAACGGTTTCTTTTCATCGTCATGACTTTTGGAGGGATTGGAAGTAATCGATTGAGATAATTTGCTTACAAAGATATTTGGGTGGTCACTAAACTTCTATTGTAACGAGTTCTAAAACGGGGTAACTGCAATTATTTTAATTTATCAATCTATACCCAACATTTTATTTTTACATACAATGGTTCCTTAACGGTTAGTCAATATATACATATTTTTTAATTATTTTAATTTAAGTTTAATTAAGTTTAGTTTTTTCGATATTTATTTTGTGTTGAATTCGATAATTTATCTAAAGTTAACAATAATATCACGTAAATAAATTTATATTTTTATTTCAAGCTACATAGATTCACCATTTCCAACTTATACTTATGTAGTGAATACTTGTTTTAAAATATTTAAAACTATTAATTTAAATTAAATATTTATGTTAATTAAATTATGAAGAACGCTAACCAGAAAAATTACTTATAAATATACTTAATTAATAATATAAAGTATACAGGTATTTTGTTTTATGTTGAAATTTACGAGTTTATATTTAAAACAAAGTTCATTGCAAAGATGGCCGATAGAAGCAAGTTATGTTCGATTTAAATAAACAAAATATTTTGATGGCTTGCAGTTGTAAATATTTTTGTATAGATATAGACTAGACAGTATATATTATCTTAATCGTAATACACATTTTTAATTTGTAAAAGATCCCCTCACTGGTAACATTTATATGGACATATTTTCATTACACTACTATACTTGCAGCATAGTGTATAGTTATGTTATAATCAGGACTGTTGTTCTGCTGGGTTAAACCTATACTTAGCATTCTAAACGAAAAAGTATTTAAATCATGCTGATTTTTAAGAATAAATTCATAAATAATTTCAAAAATATTTAAATAAATATCATAACTACCACACTGGAAATGAATAACAACATTTACTTTTAACATAGCTTAAAAGTTGTCTTGTGCTAGAAAATATTATTTTCTCTATACAATACGAGAAGATAATAAAATATATTACAGTGACCTACAAGTTATAAACTATAATTGGACCAAATATACAATGCTTTTTTTAAAACTATAAGCTGCTAATTTATATTTATTTGGTATTTTTGTTTTTATAAATATTATTTTGATTGACAGATTTAATAAATTTTAAATAATAAAATTAGTTACCTATTTTGTTAAAATCATGTGTAATATGTTACGGTTCAAGTGGGCAAATGGTCATTGCAAACGCTGTCAGGGAGTTGTATACATACATTGTCCAAGTTGTTTATGCCATGTGAATAGTTATAATTTATACACATATTGTATACGACGACCAGTACTGATAACGCTAAGCGTAAAAAATAATAAGTTTAATTTAATAATAATAAAAATATTAGGTTTAAATGTAATACTTATTTTATTTTACACATAAATGATTAAAATTGGATAATTTTTAATAATTAAATTAAATAAAAAATTTAAATTAATTAATTTATGCTTATTTATTTTGACACGTATTGCCACCATGTCATCTGGAGATGTATATAATTCCAGCAATCTTACACTTGCACCTCTTTGTTTTGCATTTTTTACCACAAATGCAGTGGTTACAGCATTGTTTTCGTAGGTCGGAAAACAGACTAACTACATCCCCAAGTGATAACTAAATATCAGGAATATCGTAAATAGGTACTAACAAACTCTTTTCTGAAAACTGTAAACCGATTTCTACTATGACAATATTGTAGTTTATTTATGGTTAACCTAATTTGTAATTTTCGTTATCCACTGCAAAAAAATGTTAATAATTATAATGTTATATTAGTGAATAACGATAAATGTATTGCTTACCTATAACACTTGATATTATTACTCCCAAAATAAATTGTAAGTCGCTTCGAGCTCTGTCTACACTTGGTATTTTTATTTTTACAGATTATCCGTATATTTTTCTTTGCAAAACTTTCTTCTTGAGATAAATCTGATTTGATTTGCTTGAATTTTTAAATTTTGTACAGATTCAGTTCTTTTTGCGAGTACTTATATAAAGTTTTCTAAAATGTAATACATCTTTTTTACTATAATTTTCTTGTTAATTTATTTTTCATTCTTCGATTATTTTCAAGATTTTTTTTAAATATTCTTGTTTTTTAATTTTGCAACTGAATTTGCTATACATGCATTAGGAGTACACAGCTATTTAAACCAATTTTGAGCTTAAATCTAAACATAAACATATAAGAAGGACATATTTTAATACCACGTTGAAAAGCTCCACGTTTAAATGCATAAATAGTGTGCATTTCAGACCTTCTCTTCCACTTTTCGAGTTTTTTAATCTTGCAACTGTATTCTTATTTTACATTCTCGATGTCCTGATTGGCACGTTCTACTGAGTCTTGACTATGAGAATGGTGAGGTTTTCCATGTAATATTTTCAAGTGTTCCTATATTGTACATAGTTCTTCTATTACCTTGTTTGCAAATTTTTGCTGTTGTCATTTTATTGTAATATTTCTGGAGCACCAAAAGTTGTAAAAATTTCCAATTACACATACGAAACTTCTTCAACACGTTTATTAATAGTCAAAAGGCATAAGTTTACAAATTTTGTTAAAAGGTTTTGGTAGACTAAATTTATAATTACCATCAAGCTGTGCCTGTATACCAATCAGGTCTATTTGACAACGGAAATTAATTTCTTTAGATACAATAGGTTTAACCGCTAAGACTTTTTTAACTAAACCGCCATTTTTTCACGATTCGCACGAATTTAATTCAACATTATATTATCTCTCTTGTTATATTTTTGTATTTATTATTGAGCTCGTGTTCCACTCTATTACATCTCTCGTGTCCCAATGATAAATTAATTTCATGCAGAATATAAAACAGTTTTTCATTATGTACGAATATTTAATTTGATTATCTCCATTTATTGGCACAATTCTTTTCAAATTACAGACTTTAAAATTATTATCATACCTTTTTATAATTTTATAATCATTTGGAATATTTTTTTTTTTTTGATTCTTCAATTTCTTTCAAATGTATTATAAGTTGTCATACTCAATTTTACTTAATACGTATTATTATGGTTCTTCACTTTTAAAATATTAAATTAAAAATAGTATTAGTTTTTTATATTTTAATATTCAATTTTTGTTGAATTTATTTTTCATTTAAAAATAAAAATGCACTCGTGTTAAATTAAACGTGCCAACGGCCAACGCATAATACTGCATTAAACAGTGAACTGGAGTCTGTATTAGGTATACTAACTTGAAGATAATATGTGCGCAGAAACCACCGGTAAACCAGATGAACCAAATATTCTTACTCTTGAAATTAGGATATATTGGGTTCACTCAGCTCATTAAAAAACAGAAAAAGAAAATTATTTTTCTAGTTTTTATAAAAATATTTGGATAAATTTTTTTTTAATTTTTTCGTATGTCAATAACTTCATTTGACGAGTTACTAACAATTTTGAGTCCTTATTTAACAAAGAAGCAAACAAACACGAGGAACCCAATCAGTGCAAAATTAAAACTTACAGTTACGATAAAGTAAGAACAACTTTGTGAGTAAACTTGTGAAATTAATTTATTATTACCCGGCAATGATGTTAATACATCTAATTTAATAAAAAGATAAAATAATAATTCTTCATTTTAGCTAAGTTCTAGAAAGTTAAATCATTTATAAAGTAAATAAATTTACAAAATTAATACCAAACAATTTAGCCCTTATTTTGTATTAAACATGAATCACTAATGATTATTATTATCATAATATATTTATACTATAAAAAATATAAAATATGAATAATAATAAATACCAACTTAAATAAAACTCGAACATAGTTTTATGTCCATGGATACAATTTTTTAAGTAAGACAAATCAAAAAAGGCAATATACTGTTTTCAAAACGATTAAATTGTTAGTTATTGAGTCTTAAAATTAACTTTATTATTTAATTTTTGCAAAAAGATATGTACCAATATTAATGTAAAATTAGGTTTGTCTGAGCGTAGCTTTGAAGCTTCTTTTTAAGTTCATGTTGCAATTGTGGTAGGTATATCACATTGGTCTTTAGATATTTTTTAAATATATTTATAATGTTTATGCACATTGTAATATAATATTAATTGTAATTATTTGATTATTATTATTATTATAGTTTATTCAGTCCGGTTTTTTTTTTTTTTGAACAAGGAGATAAGATTCTTCAATATGTCTGGGTCTATTACTTCATATTGGTTTGAGACGTTTGAGTTGATCTTGTGCTTTAGTCTTATTTTTTTGTAAGATCGACAGTCTATAAAGATGTGTTTGACTGTATCTTATTTCCACGAGAAATGCAAATCGGGATTCGGTTTCTCATTAGATAATCGTATGTTTGCGTGTATAGAAGATTCTCGATCTATTGATTATTGTTTTAATTTTTTTTAGATATTTCGGCAGAAATCTAAGATATTATATTTGGCCTTATTTCGTTTATTATTGTTATTTTATTCAGCCAGCGGTTTTTGTCAAGTATTGTTTGTGCGTGTTAGTACCTATTGTTTTTATTATTTCAATAATTATTGTAGATTTGTTGAAATTGTGGATTACTAGTGACGAGGCTGCTTGTTTTGCTAGTCGATCGGCTTCTTCGTTTCTAAAATATTGCAGTGTCCCTGTAACTAAATGAGGTTAAAATGTATTAAAACAGGTTTTGGTTTTTGTATTTTTGTCTGTGAGTAAAAACCTTGAAAATGTTATTAAAAGCTTTTTCAATAGTGTTTAAATTTAAATTCATACATTATTGGAATATTTAAACTAAAAATATTATTTTTAGTTATTCTATCACAATTTGATAAATATTATTCATAGAAACATCAAACTTCTTGATAACTTATATTATCTATATTGTTAATTACTATTTTTTTTTTATTTTCACTCCAAGTATTAAGAAATGAAAAATAATAACTTCATCTAGTATTAAAAGTGATAACTTATGAAACAAATTTTTAATCACGGCAGACTTTACTTTGAGTCAAACAAGTAATTACTTCCAATATAGTTTGTTAATAAATTATAAAACAATGTAGTAGTGTTCTAAAGAAACTCTTATTAAAACTCAACTGAGAAAATGTATCTATAAACATCATCTAACTTACATAAACGTATCGATTACTCATTTATACCTACTTAATATTAAATATTTTATTTTAATATGACTAATCACTCTTCTACAACTACTATATACCTAATAAAAACTATTATTTGTATTTGAATTATTAAAAGCAAAATATATTCAAATTAAATAATAAACATAATTTATAAAATATTTGAATGACTCATAAATTAGGTACTTGTCATTTGTAGAAATTTCTTTTTAACATTTATTTAATAGTTATGGTTTTAATTAATACATAAGTATTTGCATGATAAATTAAGATTAACACAGATAACAATATTATAAGTTAATTTATTTTAAATTTAAGCTATATATAAATATAAATTTAATGAACTTTTATTATCATCACAAATAGTCATTATTTTATCGAACTTTTTTATCAATAAGTATAAATGGACTTATTTTATTATGAGAAAATCGGATTAATATTAACTACTATAAGAATTATTGTTTTTTCATCTCATATTTCATAAAGCCCTATTTTAATATCTGTTTGTTCAAAAGCATATTATATTATGTTAAATTGTAAAAATACCAAATGATTATTTCAGATAACGAATGATTTTTGAAAAAAAAAAAAAAAATTGAAACAAAGTGTTCCGTATCTGGTTTACAGTGAAATTATTTATTTATTTTATTTTAACAAAAAAATTTTTGAAATAAAGTACCGACCTTATAATAGTATAGAAGATAACAACTTAATAAAGGGTGTACATGTTTTAGTGAAGTTATATAACGACACTTATCTTATGTTCACAGACAAAAAAAAGCTAAATGACATTATATAATCATCATTACCCGTGTTTTCATTTTTGATAAGAATTCAAAAGTAAACGTAGGGCGTTGCATGCTCCTCCTGAGTTATGCACTACCAATATATTATTTGCTTTTGTTTTAAATTTGAAATCATTGTTGCATTTTAAAAATAATTTCGTGTGAATTTCTGTCTGTTTGCTCTGTAATTGGATCGATATTATAGTGTGTGCGCAACAATGTAAATTATTTCGGTTTTTTTCTTCTTAGTTTTTCAAACGCGTTTTCAAAAATGACCACGGTAAAGTATTCCGTGAGTATACAAACTATTTTCAGTTTCCAAACGATTAATATTTATTTTAATAGAGTTTACCTATACGAAACTTTTACAATTGAGAATATCAAATATTTTATCCCTCTCAAAAAAAAAATCAAAAAACATCTGAACATACATAAACTTTTCCACACATGTAAGTACGTCCACGAATACGTCATATGAGTGTACGACTCATAATGGTGTTATTCAGCTTGACTTAGCTTGAGCACTTCACAGTGTTAAAAACGATAATAATATTATCATTACCGGAAGCTACATTTAATTCACTACGACATTACGAACGAACAGATAAAAAATAAAATCAATTCGAAAGTAATGAAATACGAGTATATACATTATACATATACACATCTATATTGTAGGGATATAGTAAGTATAGTACACGGAGTATATACATTTTAAAATATTTTAATAGTCTGAACCGTTTCAATAAGCAGTGTTATGTGACGTTTTTTCGTATTTAAACTCGAGGGGCACGCGTCGGTGATATAAAAGTAATACCTAACAGATAAATTATGATTTTCACACTCCATTAACCAAGCACGTGCTCGGGAGATGAGTTTATAGGAGTGTACACTATAAATATAATCGCAACAGTCGCCATAATAATAATAATAATAATAATAATAATAACAACAATGATATTCGCGGTGATAATAATAAATAATAAGCAGTTTCAAAAAGAAAATAACGTTTTCGAGAAGAACGCGTGGCCGCCGTCGTGTTTTCGAATAATTGCTACACGAGTATTAGTGTTGAGTGACAAATTGCGAGTTCAATATTACAATTATGTTACGTTTATTTAATAGGGCTGCTACGATGATATTATATAGTCTCGTTCAGCGCGCGCAGTGTTCAAACCATTGTACACGTATCGTTTAATTTCGAAATACAATCGACGAATTATTCGATATTTGTAAAGTTCATCGGCGATGAATAATGCGTTAACAACATTATATTTTCCCAGTGATTGTGTTACGACGTTAATTTCATTGTAATGAATTAAATCGATGATTTCGTATCTTTTTTTTGTTGACCCGCGTGTGTAGAAACTTATAATATTACACTACACAACACATATTAATAATGCACACAACAATATGTTATACAATAATAATAATAATAACAACAAAAAAAAAACGTGTTTAATTCTCTCCGACAATAGCGCCGCCGTGTCGTACATATCGTATTTTATATATTGGCTTACCCGTCCGGGTTATCGAAAAGTTCGCTAATTTTCAAACAACCGACATTCGGCAATCAAATTAAAGCATCATTTTCCCGACTAAGTTTCAAATTCCTCGCAAAACCCGTAACGCGTACGCACGAGTCTAAAACGTAAAGTAAACTTAATATTCTTGTCCATCAATTTCTCATCACGTCCCGTCGCATCCAGTTTGTCTCGGGGAAGAAAAAAAAGTTGAATTTAAAACCTATACATAATATTATTATTATAATATACTTTCCGTCCGAAGAAAATATGACGTCGATCGAATTTTATCGTACAATATAAATTATAATAATATTATATACTGCGAGACCACTCGTTCGTGACGGTTCGACTTTGGAAAATGTCGAGAAATCGATTTCGGAGTGAAAAATATTATGATCAGCAACGATCTAGAAATTCGACAAATAATATTCGGCAATTATAACGATTTTAATTGGTCATTTAGGTAGGTATTCGACGAATACAAAATATTGGACTGCGTTAAAATTGTACATACACACACACATTGTTTGTTCAATACAATATAATATATTATTATTGTATTAAACTTACTTATAAACATATACACAATCCGAGCTGACTAATTTAAATTTGGCAATTAATGTAAATTCCATATCATTTTCACGTAAATTTGAATTTGTGAACATTCGTGTGGATATTCATACTTGCAACGTAGCTATATTATTATGCTATTATTTGTTTTTATTATTATATTATTGCTGCGGCTTTGTTTTAATCGGTTTGGACTAAAACAACAATAGCTATAATACAAATTGTGTGCTTAATAATATTATCTTCAAAACTGTATACAGAAAAAAAAACAATATAATTTATATATATACAAAATAAAACGATAATGATTAAATATTGTTCAAAAATAAATTATTTAATCATAACGCTTATTATATTTTTCACTAATCAGTATTATAGGTACCTACAACCAACAAATACAGTAATTATATAATATTGTTGTTTCGAAAAATATTCAATAGAAAAAAAACATCAGTTTTGTAATCATTAAATCGTGCCATTCGTTTTTAAAACGCTGTGCGTCATTATACTTGCGTTTACGTTTACCACTCATAAAAAATTTCTGTGCAAGCCATATACTTGCTTGAATATCAAAATATATGATCGTCTGCGTGTTTCCGACTCGGAGTACAATATATAATATTTTATTTCTCGGAAATTTTTGCAGTGATATCGTAGCGGTACACAGAACGATTTTTTTTTTTAGGGTAAACAATCATTTGCTCGAAAAGTATTAACGTTATTAGAAATGTTATTATTATCTGAAGTCATTGAAAATTCATTCTTTATGTCCAGACTTGTGAATGGATTAATATCCTGTCCCCCGAGTTACTGCATCTGTTAAATTTGTACGTCCTCCGACACCGATTGCATACTTGTCCTACATTCTAAATAAATTCCAACCCATCGTACTTCATATGACTACAGATTACTGTAGTCAGTTGTCTACAGTAATCAGTTTACTGTATCTCTCAAGAATTTAATACGTTAAATAGTTTTGATTTCTTCGATTCGAAACATTTGTAACTCTCGCTTGATCGTTTTTCAAACCCTTAATCACATAATATTCAATAATGTTTTATTTGTTTACATTTAATTTTAATTTATAATCTGTATAACTAAGACAAATAGGTACTTTCGTTATATTATAATATAATAGTATCATTATTCACATTATATATTAATTAATGTAAGAAGTAATACTTGTATTTGAACTTTATGGGCATTTACTTAATACGAGTACATAAAAATAAGACTTTATTTTTAAGTTTTTACTTTCTTATATGACTGGATACATTTTTAATTTCATATTTTTAGGCAGAATATTTTTCCATTTCTAGGAATTCTGAACAAACAAATTTATCATAAATATTTTAAGTTTAGATGAGCGTGGACACAAACATTTTTCAGGATAATATAACCCTGTGCGTTATTACTCCAACCATATAAACTTTAAATAATTATAAGTTATTACATATAACTAACTAAATACATATGTTTAAAATGCCGTTTAAGATTTTGAGCAAAGTAATGAATGTATTGATTTTATAACGATGCATTTTTTAATTAATTTTTTTACTATTTCCGGGTTTTAAAATTACAGAAATTCTCTAATTTTCAACTTTCAGGATGGTTTCTGTTAGACAATATTATTATATCTGATTTGTACTCTAGGTGGTCAAAAGTAATTGAAACATTCAAGATAGTTTAGAAATTATATTTTCAACGCACAAAAAACATTTTCAACACTTTTAGAATAATTTAAAGTTATTTGTAGATATTTGAAATAGTGTAATATTAGTGTAATGTTAGTTTTGATTTAAAATTTCGAAAAACTAATACAAAGTTTCTCATAAGCTTTTCTAACGAATAATTAGAAAATTTTAATTTTGATATATATATTTATATATAAATGTTTTAAGTTAACTATTCGTTACTAAACTGAAAATAATCGGTTCTGAAACAAAAATACTCATTAAATATTAGAAACCGATACCAAATTTAATTATTTTCAAGTTAGTACTGTTAAATGAAAACTATTGAGTTTTACAATTATCATTAATTTTTTTATATCTTCTTGATAATTTTTCGGAATTAGCTCTGAAAATAAAAAGTATCAATTTCCGATTCAAATAAAAATTAACGAGGTTTACTCATACAATTTTACTTATTTTTTTTTTTAATAACAAGAAATATTGAAAACTTTAAACATTAATATTTTTCAATTTAAATTTTATATTCACAGTGATATTTTTAATATATCTAGACTAATTTCAAGTTATCTATATCTCGTCTCCATTTATATTATTTTATTGTAAATTAGTATGATTGTCAATTAATTTTTTATAACGAGAATGTGTTTCAATATGATACAATACCTATTTTTATAATTAATAATATAATGTATGAGACTATTTAGCCAAATACGATGGTTAAACTTTACGAGGAAATGAGCGTTTACTTTTAAAAGATTCACCTTATATTTAACGTAAAGGACAAATTATTATTTATTCACAATATATTAAGATTCGACTTTCAAAATAAATAATTTCATATTTCCCTACGCGAAATCAAAAAAAAATATAAGAAAACAATTAAGCTGAATGAAAACTTTTTGAGATTACATATTATTTATCCAGACATAACATTTTTTTTAAAATGATAGTCGATGTAATGCTAATGAATACTTGATTTGGTAAAACGAGCTTAACTTCTAGATTTGTAAAACGTTATAGCAATCTTACTTGAAATGTGTAGGTACATGTAATATGATGGTTGCTTATTGATCTTTTCCTAAATGTACACACTAGATACGAACTAACGTTTATTAACTGAACATTATTTTTAATTACATATTTATACCACTACCATTTTGAATTTACCATGTAAAAAAAAAAAAAATAATTAAGAGTAGATACACAAATTAATTAAAGTTAATGCATTGTAGTCATCGTCTTACGCATTTGTAACTAGCGCTTAAACACACCACTGTAATAATTAATAAAGGTACCTACACTTGCAGACTAAATAAAATACTGAAAATCGTTAGGTCTACTAAACGGCTTTAATATTTGATGTCGGTATGCAACTACTACAAATTGTATGATTTAATATCATATAACAATATAATTTTTTGTTTTTTTTTTTTTGATAATGCTTTTTTTAGTTATAACTAAAAATAATAAATATATACAAAATATATAATGTAATTTATTATATACCTGATTTTCTAATGTATATGATAATAATTATATAAAAAAAATATTCATGCACTGAAAATTTTCCAAAACATAACAATAAGACTTGTATAAGAAAAAAACATCATTATTTTTTAACCATTAAATTCGAACGTATCCCGTGTGTCTACTTTGTTGCATTAAGTCTTAAGTATTCCTTATTTTTCTCCGAGTAATAGAACAAACCTTTTTTTTTCGTTCCAATATGCACCACTAACTATGCTAATAATCACACTCCGCTAGAATGATGCAGATTGCCAATGAAAGAATCCCATCCATCATTTTTTCTCAACGCTATACCTTACCTACTGTCTTGAAATTTTCGATTATCGTTTTTATAAATGTTTCTTACTCAAAAATATCCGTCATTGATATTTTTAGATGCAACCATTGGTCCATAACATACCAGCTCGTACTTTTTATAAATAAGTAAACAATAAAGACTATGGGATTTTAAAACACTTGGTTGCCAATATTGTCGAATATACTTACCGACTATATTATAGTCTATTGGTAACATTATATTTGGTTCAGACGACATTTAATTTTAGTACTACGACTTTGCTAAAATCAACTATTTAAACATTATTATACACATATATTCAATTGATTTGATTTTACTCTACTGTGATTTACACAGACTTAGGAATGTCTAGAATACAATATATTTACGTATTCGGTTGACGTGTCTGTGTTGCTAGTGAAAATATACACTACACTAGTAAAAACAATTAGCTATTATACATTTATTTTTCAATACCAATAATGATGGTCTTATCCAATGTTAAATATAAATAATAGTAAACAAATAAGCGCGTTATGCGTTTACAACGAGTTGTTAACTCGTAATAAACTGACAATGATTGATTTTTTTTCCATTTACATAACTAATTTCATTTTTAAATTTTTTTTTTTATTTTAAATTGGCTTTTTAAATATTTGTAAATATGGAAAAATGTCCATAACGTAAATATAACATGCTTTTCTTTTTCAATTAATACAGAAATATTTTGACGAATGAAATAAAATTATGAATTAAGTTTACTGTTAAACGATTCGCAATAGCATTAATATTTCGTTCTGAAGTAAATGAAAATGCTGTACTTATTATTGTTGGAAAATCAGTCTAAATCAGTACTCAGACCTTATTAACATTTTATATTTTTTTGTATATCGTATATGAAAGCCATTTTAAATAGTTGTATGATGATACGTCATTTTTATATGGAACCTATTCGTAAACTGTATTATGCTTCTTAAACTAATTTCATTTTTCCCGAAAATATCCAGGATTTTTACTACTGAATCTGCAATTAAGAAGGGACTATTGAATTATAAAAAATTGTACTGATAAGACATTTTTCAAGTACACTAATTTGGTATTAAATTGAATAAACTATTTATTATAGATATTATATTGACTGTATAATGTTCCTCTTTAGTACTTTATTGTACTATTTTCAAAATTAGATTGAATTACTTCTTAACTTGACACACTATTTTGCTTTTCGATCAAATAATAACGTAGGTTTATTACTCAGATCATATTAAAGTAATTGGCTCGCTTTTGTGGCCACAGGTAGTATTAGTATATAGTCTCCAAAGTGGTGAATTTGTCCGGAGGGTTATATCTAATGCAACACACTTAAATACTCATTGGTAACGCACAAGCATGTCGATAAACCTGATAATTGGTGCAATATGAGTGGAGTTTTGGAGTGATATTAGAACGAAGACTTAGAGAACAAGTTTTTACAAAACAATAAAACCAGAAACTTGTAAAACTCTATTTGAAATGAAATTTCATTGGCTGTGGGAAGGAAACGCGTCTTGTTATAAATTAATAATACTTTAATGAAATAATTAAAACTTAAAATGAAATAAAACAATTTATGCAACATATGTTCTTATAATGTGAAAGCAGTTCAAACGATCGTTTTGTGGTTGTATAACTAATATACAAAACAGCTATTTGTCAAAATATTATTTTCAATGGGATTACTAATCAAACAATGTTGTAGTGATCGCTGTGAAGAACACTGCGATCTGTCCCACTTTAATTATTTTACGACGTCACACGTACTTGTCGAACTTGATGTGGTGATGGGAAGGTAGGTTATTGAAAAAAAGACAAACACTTGTTGTTTAAATAGTAAGTTACACTTTATTGTATGGAACAAATTATTTTAGCTTACTTCTAACTTAAAAAAAACTACCATACTGGAAGTGATTAAGTCCACGACGAGCAATAATCATATCAATTCGTTGGGGGTAAGTTGTCAGTATAGAATCGTGACTAGGCACTTTCTGACTACACTAGGTGCTCTACTCGTATTTATATGGTCCTGTCAATGATGGTCGAATGCCCGCTAGTTTATCTAATTATTCTAAATCATGTAATTTTGGTTAATTTACATGAATCGGGAAATAACACGTTGTTTTCACCTTCCTGACCTAGGCTTCCCGTAGTGTGTGCTATGAGTGAATTATTAATATTTAGTGTATTACTATGGACCCTATTACATGTATGATCTATAAGTTAGCAACTAAGTTAGCATTTATGTAGGATATGTGTTTGGGCTTACTACATTATTAATTTAAAACGTATTTTTATTTACGTTGACTTATATGTATATTGATTAACAGAAGTTATTATTTTTTTTTTTTTTCATTAGGTTATACCTTCGAATAGATATTTATTTATAATAATAATATATACAGACTATTTTTCCACCTTACTTTTGCTCAATTTGGACAATTTAAAAATATTTTCAGCATAATCGTTTTTTAGAAAGTATATAAAGAATGATTCGAAAATCGTTTTGGGTTAAATCGTCTGGAAATGGTCGTAGAACAAACTTAGGGGAGTCCGTACTAATTCGTATTAATCGTATAATAATTATTGGCATTCCGAAAATGAAACACACGAATTACTTGCTAAAAACTTTAATCTCACCCACGTTGAAGTTCATTCGAAAAATCGACTTCTGAGCCTAGAGGGGTGAATATAATCGATATACGTACGCAATATATTATTAAATTGTATACTAATTTACAAGATTTATTCAAGATTTGTTGTGCCTGACTGCCATTTAATCATCGAATAAATCAATTATGGGTTATTTATTATTCAGTGTATCCAGTTTTATTAATTCATTCACTTTGTTCTAATAACGGATAGCTTATATAGAAGAAGAAATTAAAACGAATTCAGCACTTTGAAAATCGAGATAAAATACAATAATTTGTATACATATTAGCCCAGTCAAATTAGACCAAAAATCGACAAAGTTTGGAACTAATTCCACGAAAGCTGGAGTTTAATTTTTTTTTTAGATCATACCTTACTTATAAACATACTAAAAGTCCTGACACCTACCCCTTGTGCGTAGCCCCCCACCCCTCTTCAAAGGGTGGCGCACCCCTTTCACTTGTTTCGCTTATAACTCGTTAGATTTTTAACTTACGATAAAAATACCCATGACCAAAATTAAAGACCATACAATTTACCATAGACTTGTGCTACTTTTAATATATATATGTTGCGATAAGTGTTATTTTTTTAAAAAATATAAAAAATAATTTTTTTTTATCTTTTTTTTTATTGTGTTTTAGCCAAAACCGTCAATGATACGCTGAAATGACCTATGACAAAAGTTAACGAGCATATTATTTTACATAATGTAATGTTAAATTATATTAATAATTTTAATTATTGTAAGTCGTACATTTGAAATAGTCGTATAATTTTATAAAATTTACAGTATGAATAATGTCATTGGATTATATTAACGTGTATATTATATTATTTATATTATCGCAATGGTTGTAAAAGATATAATTCGTAGAATCGGAATTGTTGTGGATGGTGAGCCGGCCATAGTACACGTGTACACAAACAGGGTTTCAGTGAACGTTGAATCTTGAGGGGATCTATTGTTGTATTGTTCGGATTGTAGTGGCGTTCCGAAGGGCGTCTGGTATTTCGCCAGGTGGTGTCTGATGCATATACGTAGACGGTCGACAGTCGATGTTTGTGTAGTCAATAGTGAACACTGTAACTGTTACATTACAGTCGATATATTTATGCGAGTAAATATTATTTTTAAATTAACGTTCTCAGTTCAGAAAGTGTTTATAAAAATGGCCAATTTATGTTTTATATGTGATGAAGAACTAAGTGTTGAAAGTGAATGTGTATCTGTAAAGGCTAAGGGCATAGCAAATCTTATAAATTCGAGTAAAGCGCGATTCGATAATAAATGGAAGTCTTTAGTGAATTTAGAAAATGTACTTGTTCACAAAGATTGCCGAAAGAATTACACAAGACCAGACACCATAAGGAAATATGTTAATGAAAAAGAAGGTACGAGTAACATATCACCTGTCAAAGGTAAGCTACGTTCAAATTATATATTTAAATTTAAAGAAAATTGTTTATTCTGCGACAAAGAATGTTCAAAAGAATTGGAAAAAAAATTGAGTAAGGAACGTCGAGATAGTATAGTACAAGTATCTACCCTTCATTTTAAAACCTCAATTATGGACGTAGCGAACAAAAGAAATGATGAATGGGGTAAAGAGGTGCTCAAACGGTTGAATAGTGTGATGTGTTTGGTATCTGAAGAATCGAAGTATCATAAATCGTGTGAACGTAGATTTTGCTCGACAAATCCAGTCGATGAAAATAAGAAAAGAGGGAGACCACAAGATGAAGATCTAGCAAACGCTTTTTCCAATTTATGTGATTTTTTAGAATCTGAAAATGAATGTCAATTTGGTCTAAATTTTTTGCATGAAAAAATGGAAGGAACGTGCGATGAAAAAACTTTAAAAAATAAATTGATTGATAAGTATGGCGACGATATAATTATTACAACGAGCCGTGGAAAAAAGGCAGTAGTGTGTTTTAAAAATACAGGATTTAAAGTATTAACAAATGCGTGGTATAATTCAAAAAAAGCAAATGAAGAAGAAGAACGGTTAAGAATAGTCGAAGCAGCAGCTACTATTATACGAGAGGATATAAGGTCATTTGTTTATGAGATCGATTCATTTCCTCCACCAAATCAATTCATGGATAATGTAAAACAAGACGTACCAAAGAGCTTATTATTTTTTTTGTCTGAAGTTTGTGGTAAAAATAAAAAAACAAAATCTCAAAAATATGATAATAAATTTGTGGCTTTGGCGCATGCCATAATAAATTGTTGTAGGCCTCGCTCGTTCATTTCATCAAAATAAAACACCTGAAAACAGTTCAAAAACACCCGGAATTACACGATTCATTATTAATATTTAATAATGAATCGTCATCGCCCGAAGAAATTGAATGTGCTGGAGAAAAATATCTTTTAGCATTATATAAAGCTCCAGCCCATATTACATCTTTAAATAATTTAAGACATCATATTTTTCACAAAACCGCAGCTTCCAACAAAAAACAAGTACAACTAGCTAGACTTCCGCCTACTATCGATGCGGCACGAGAACATTTACATAGAGTGTATTTGCAAATACAGTTGTGGCGTGGTAATAGATTAAATCCACAGAATTGGGGATGGAAAGAAGATAATGGCAAACTAAATCCAGTTTTCACGAAAAAGCCACCAGCGCCGGATACTCTTTTAAAAGTGATCAGTTGTGCCTGCGCAAAAACATGTGAACAAAATTGTAGCTGTCGAAAAGCAGGATTGCTATGCTCGGTTATATGCAAGCATTGTCACGGAGGTTCATGTTTAAATCAGCAACCGATCATAGATGATGTAGAAGAGGACCATATTGATGACAACTTTGAGGACAATATCGATGAAATATTTTTAATTGGAAATCAAAAAGAAGAAACCAACACACCGACAATAAAAAAAATTAGACCCACATAATATAATTAATAAGGTACTGTATGATTTTAATAATTCAATACATAATATAATTTAAATAATTAAATATGAAAATATTAAGTATATTAATTAATTTTGTTTCAGGACCCAAAACCCAACACTATTTTTATATTTAACTTCATAGCTTATAGTCTGAAAAAATAAAAATAAATGTATAATTTCCAATTTTTGTAAATATTTTATAAATTACTGTATGTAATTAATAGTTTCATAATTAACTTTTTTTTTATTTCAATTTTATAAATATGTATGTAAAATAAAATAATGTATTTTCATTGTAAATTTTATGGTCTTTAATTTTAGTCATAGGTATTTTTATCGTAAGTTGAAAAGCTAACTAGTTATAAGCGAAAACAGTGAAAGGGGCGCGCCACCCTTTGAAGAGGGGTGGAGGGCTACGCACAAGGGGTAGGTGTCAAGACTTTTAGTATGTTCATAAATAAGGTATAAACTGCTCATATACCGAAATTCAGCTTTCGACATTTTTTTTTTAGTATATTGTAATTAGATTTCTGATTCTTATATTTTGTAATTGTCAACAAATTGTTCAATTACATCGTCACTTTTTATATAAAAAACATTTTTACTTATGCTAATTAAAATTGTTAAAATAATTTAACGTTATCTTATGTAAAATAATATGCTCGTTAACTTTTGTCATAGGTCATTTCAGCGTATCATTGACGGTTTTGGCTAAAACACAATAAAAAAAAAGATAAAAAAAAATTATTTTTTATATTTTTTAAAAAAATAACACTTATCGCAACATATATATATTAAAAGTAGCACAAGTCTATGGTAAATTGTATGGTCTTTAATTTTGGTCATGGGTATTTTTATCGTAAGTTAAAAATCTAACGAGTTATAAGCGAAACAAGTGAAAGGGGTGCGCCACCCTTTGAAGAGGGGTGGGGGGCTACGCACAAGGGGTAGGTGTCAGGACTTTTAGTATGTTTATAAGTAAGGTATGATCTAAAAAAAAAATTAAACTCCAGCTTTCGTGGAATTAGTTCCGAACTTTTTCCTAATTTGACTGGGCTATATGTGCTTTAATGTTTACAATTTTTACTCTTATTATTTCTGAACTTTATAACTGAATTTTAGAGTTTTAGAGCAAATTATGTTTATAAAAATAAAAATAAACGTATGACTAAAATTATTATGCTTTTTTGAAATATTTAAGTCATTAAGTAAGTTTGTATCAAAAAAACCTACATCATAAAATATATAATATTAATGAAAATAGTGTTAGTATATATATATTTCCTTATATTATGTACTCGCCTATCCTAAACACTGTTTTCAGTTTAATTAAATCGAAACTTGAAATTAAGTAAAACTTACTAGACTATAATTAAACACCCACAATTCATGCAATTTTCTTAAATACATTTATTCTTAAAAATATATTAATATCAATAATTTACTAAACTTATTGGTTAATTTCATTATCAAAGCCTACACGTGTTTTAAAGTTGCTGTATATGTGTTTTTATTTTTCCTCAAGGGTAATTTTTTGTGCAATTATTGTTGAAAGTCATCAAAATCCTTTTAAATGAAAATTAACTTTATACTATTACAATATAGGTATAGTATATAGTAGATAAACGATAAAGTAAATGTGTTTTTTTTTATGTATGATGCACATTATACAAAGAAAAATCTATTAGAATCAAAATGTAAAAAAAAAAAAACAGGCAATGCTCGATTGCATTTTTACAACAGGTCCTTACCAATAAATTATTAATTTATATTGTATACCGTTAAGTTATTATAATATGATTGAGCATAGCACAGATTATTATAAATAGTACATCACTAGGATAATACGGAGATCATAAATACTACCTAGTGAATAAACTGACTGTAGTGTCAGAATAAACTGGATTGGGAACAAACACTTAATAACCTGAAAACCAATAACTTTAATTACTATGCCTATAAAGAAAAAAACTCTATCTATAGCATTGAGTATACCTACTTTCAGAAATTAGTTGCTCATTGTAGGTAAATCTGATTAGTATTACATACAATTTTTATAACAGAAAAATAAATTTGTACAGTTATATAATATAAACGACGCAACGTTCAAGAAATAGAATTAGTTCAAGGCCAAATAATAGTAAATTACGAGTGAGTAATTAAACGACTACATAATTGCTGGTGTGGTCAAGAAAACTATTTCGTGAAAATCAAAGTCTTGATTGTATGCTGTGATGATACAATTGACCGATTGTAAACGAGTGACGTATGACTTCAATCAAATAAGGGCTGTAATAATATTACAGAGAAATATGAATAGCTAATATAATTATTAAAAATAGCTAATCCAAGCTTGTTCATCCAAATTGATATCATAAATAATGAAATTTATTTAAATTCTAATTTCTGAAACATTAAAATTTAAAATATACTTAAATGATTCATCTTACAATCCATAGAAATTTCATACCATTCGAAAAATATCGTCATGTGACGATAAAAACAAAAAATGTTATTTGAGTTGAGAATCAAAATTATTTTTTTATTGAACATAATGATGTATTTAAATTGAAATTCGAACGAGTAGTTTTAGAGATATTTAACTTTAAAAATAAGCATAATTAGCTGTGATAATGATTAATGGATTTATAAAACGCAAGAACCATTATAATTATTATAAATCTTTAACATTTTTAAATTTTTAAAAATTGTCAAATTATAATACACGGGGTGATTTTTTTATCATGAACAACTCATTATTTCAAAAATTACTCATGTTTCTGAAAACATTTTTTTACATAGTTTCAAGTTGTTAAAAAATCAACGTTTTTATTAAAAAAATATATTTTTAAATATTTTTTATCCTTATATTATTTTACGTTTTTTACTTTTTTAAATGACAACATAGAATTTTAATTTCATATTCTAAAGCAGAATAATTTTTTGAGTAATTTTTTACATAAATATCGAATTTAGGGCGAGTAGTTTATAAGCTATACGTATTTAAAGTTTTGACAAGCGGAGTAACCCCGTACCATTCCACTCCGCACATCTAAACTTTAAATATTTATAACTCATAAACTACTCGCCCTAAATTCAATTTTTATGTATCAAAATACTCTGAAAAATATTCTTCTTTAGGATATGAAATAAAAATTCTATGTTGTCATTCAAAAAAGTAAAAAGTTAAAAAAAATGCAGGATAAAAAAATATGTAAAAATATAATTTTTTAACAACTTGAAACAATGTAAAAAATATTTTTAAAAACATAATTACTTTTTGAAATAATGAGTGGTTCATAATAAAATAATCACCCTGTATACTCACTATAAAATAAATTAAATGATTTATATTATTGCAAGCCCATTTTTATGGAATATTAATTAGAGTATAAATATTTTAATAATTTAGAAATTATGTTTTTGAATTTTCATTTGATTTCGTTAAAATTAAAAATAAATATTTACTTACCGATTTACAGTAAACATAGATTGATTCTCATTAAATTTACAAACAAGAAATGTGTATTGCCGCAAGATACAATAAAAATAAGATTTAAAAACATAAATAATTGAAAAATATCCCACAAGTAAATACTTACAACTGACTGAATAAATTCATTATTAATGAAAATAAAGGGTGAGAATGTTTATTGAATCACATGTACCCTAAGAAATTGCCAACAAATCACTCTAACTAAGGTTGAATATAATATCTTATTGAAAAGATTCAGGTTGCATCCAAACTAAATCTCCCAGAGACAATATTAATAATATAGGTAATTCATCATTTGAAACAATAAAAATATGGATATTTTAGATTCTTGACGTAGGAAGGTAGTATTCATTTTACAATGATGTATTTTGTCTGTGTCTGTCATCTCGTTTTAGAGTTAAAAAAGAATTCAATTTTCAAAGTTGAGGGTAGTTTCTGGTAGAACATTTGATTAATGTAGTTTATACTTTAGGTGGTTAAAAGTCAGAAATTTCCAGTTACTTTTCTTAATGGCTGAGACAAACTTACGAAAACCGCGTAATTATATTCACAGAACACTAGTTTTCAACAAAATTGATTTTGTTTTAAATCAAATAAAAAATAGTATTTTTTTTTACAAAGACTAGAACTTTTTAAAACACAATTTTATAAATTTTCATACACGAATATATCAAATACAATTTTATTTTAACCACACCTAGGTTATAAATAATTTTACTCTTATAAGTTAATTATTACATATCTATGTTTTTTGTAATTTATATCATTTCATAGTTTCGTCTACCTTTCTAACGATAATTTTTTCTTAACTGTCACTTATAAAGTATTTCCAATAGTATCTTACCATCATTGTCGCAGTAGTGGTCAACCGTTTTAGTTGAAATCTGTTATAATCGGAAAATATTTACCTTATGCGCTTAGTAATTTAAAATATCCTTTGATATTATATCCACTTATAATTATTAACATATAAGTAATAATACTAATAAGATTAAGAGAGTTATTTAATAACATTATATGTATTTTTATTTTTATTATTTTTAATAAATATATCGAAACATTAATTTTATCTATAAATACAAACTATAATGTCGTTAATACGATAAAAATAAATAAAAGTTTAAAAAATGTATTATACGCAATACACGCGTCTTTGTAAATACAAATATTCTTATAAATTTGTTAAAAATGTATTTTCCTTCATTGTATTTTACATGAGAGTAAAAAATTAACTCACATGGAAGATGATTATGTGTTTTTAAAAACCAAATGCCCTTCAAAGGATATTACTTATATTATCATTAAGTTAAACAATTATTCATGTCTCAGCAATAATAAATTATAATTTATAAGTTACCTAATACTTTATAAGTACTTAGTCAAGTACAAGTATTAATGCAATTAATAATATTGAAGAAATAATTTTCTATTTTTGGCACTTGAACTTTATTAGGTAGATACTAGATAATAATTATTGTTCTATGATTTTCATTACGTTTCTACTCTAATGTCAATAAAGCTACATTAAAAACGTATTATGTATGATTTATTCTGTTTCCATTTTCGATTCAATTTGAGCTGAAAAATTTTAATCTACATGAAATAACTGAGAAAAATGCAAATCCTTCAATAAAAGCTAGACATACAGTATTAAATACATGTTGTTGATAAATCTCTAAAGTTAATAAGATATTCAAGATATTCTTATTTGAAATACTGTTTTTTTTTTAAATTATATGTATTGTACACAACTCCGTTTATTATTTTTTTTATGGAATTGTTAATATTTTAATAATATTATGATTTCTTCGAAATTAAATGTTATAAACAGCTTAAATTTATATACAATAACATTTCTAAAATCTTTTGTTCATATCCAATTGTATATGAGGTACTTCATAAAACATGCAAAATAATTAATTTATATTATGATCTTACATTTTTTATCTCACACATACGCAATATATATTTTAATTTATTACATCGGATGCACACATTTTTAAATTAAAAAATTTGCATTAGACTAGCAGGGTAGGGTTAACGGTTGGGTTCAGGTTGCTATGGGTCTGTCAAAAGATAAAAATATATGCAAATGCGACATTCAAGTCGACATATGAGACACGCCACCACACATAGTTTCACCGTCAACGCTAGTCTCGACTAAGAATGCTGTTGATGTAGTTGCAAAAAAACAATTACAATTCTATAAAAAATGGTTATATAAAAACCATTTTAAATGGAAAATGTGTTTGGAGATGAATATAGAGTGCCTGTATTGTGTTACTGTTTTGGCAGTGAAAAAAGTGTTTGACGGAATGTTTTTCTGGCCAATCGTCGTATTATAGACCGGTATCGGTGTACCGATGGTCCGGCGGTATAAGTACATAAAAGTAAAATAAACATAAAAGTTATTTTAATTTTTAAACAGACTAGTATTATTTTTTCTATAATGGAACAAAGGAATAAACTTTATTTTTAGCTACAATGGTTGTTGCATAAGCTGAATTAGTACAAATTTACGATTGAAATTGATTATTTTTATAAATATTTATAATATTATTATACGAGTATTTTAATAGCTGCATGTAATGTGGTCTCTCAAAATTTAAATTGCTGCAGTCAATTCATAATATTTGATACATTTAATATTAAAAGTAAACTTTTATTTTTAACTTAATACATTTTTAATCTCTCTATAAATAATAATTATTTAATATACGCTATAAATATATGTATAGTCTCAGACCGGGACAAATTTCATTAGTGTTATGAGAATATTTTGTCACTTACTTAGAACCGGGAAATTATTTAATTATTAAAAGCTTAAGAGTAACATTTTTAAAACAACGTATATTTCAGATTACGGAAAATATTATATGATGATTCGCCTAAATTAACAATCATACATTCACATTACACACATCTGCTGCGGCCAGTTAATCAGTTGCGTACGACTTTCACACGCATTTTTATCATTTTAACATGTTTGCCTGTGCATATTATAATATTATAGTGATAACTTTTTATAATATTAGAAGACGAGTGTTTATTGTGGTGTTCGGTTAAACTTTAGTTAATACACGACAAGAAATCGAAGATTTTTAATGTAAAGAAATATAACAAGGAAAAAGTAAACACAAAAAATACAAGTAACACGTCATATTATATTTTAGTGTTAAAAGTTCAAAACATCAACGTGTTCGGTTTTAAATATAATAATATATTATATTATCCACGTGACTGATTATAAAACGTATTAATAATGGATCAATACGTCACAGTTTAGAAGTAAGTTTCAATCATATTTCAAAAACAGGCTCTAAAAACACTATACATTAAAATTAATAATTTGAAAACGCTGTAAAAGTAAATACTTTTGACATTAGGTGGTTTAGAAATCATTAAATAGTCACTTGCACTCTTACCATTTCAATTTTTTTACATAGCTTTTCAGTTATTGCTATGAAACATAAGCCATATTGGAGTCAATGGGATCATAATATTAATACTACATATCCATCGGTTTCTACGGGCGTCGTAAAGATTATATAGGTCACGCAGATAGACGTGCGTGAAAGCGGCATACCCGGGATTTATTAAACAGACGGGGGGAGGGGGGGGTGTACAACTCATATACTATTATCGTAATAAAAATATGAAAACATATATTATATTATAGCGCAAGACCCAATCACAGGGTTGAAAATCAAAAAAAAACTACCAACCGTTTCTATAGATACCTATACAGTAATTATAGTGTAATATTACCACACTTCAATGTACCACTCAATCCGCTATGAATGAAAAAAAAAAATAAATTAAAACGTCGACTTTTGCTCGATTCGAGACGTCTGGCACGCTCCAGGGGTTAGAGAGGTCATGACTCAGAGTCAACCACTTTCGATGCGCCACTGTCACCGTAACTTTGGGTTGTGATGGTTTTCTGAATTATACGTATTTGTATGGTACTGCTGCAGTAGGTACTGCGCTTTTTGCAGTATATATAAAACCAGGAAAACAACAACTGCACTCGTCGCAGTGTGCGATCGTATCGCGTAGTGTGACGGTGTTGCCGGCCGCAGTATGATAATAACTCGTATGTATGAGCCCGTAGGGTACGAGTCGCGCTAGTCGTCGAGTCATCGCCCCGGCCGGGAGATGCCGAACGATTAAACGAACTAAAAAGCTAAAAAAAAAGGTGTAAATATATCGCACGTATTCTATCGGTGCGTCGGTAAACCGCGCCACGCACGAGACTCGTCCTCGACACGAGCCGCTGATAAAAATAATAATATTATTATTACGCCGACGCGTCGCCGCGATCGTTCGCCGCGATAACACCGTGAATTATAGCGGTTTGTAATGCACGGTCGTCGAGATTTTTTCCACTTTCCTCTATCGCTATTAGCCGGCACTGCTCTTTACACGCGGCGTTACATCGAGTCTGTCCCACACAGCGGCTGCTGTCCCGGGGCGGCGCGTGGACCAGCCGTGTCTGTAGTCCGCGATGCGTACGGCAATAATAATAATGTACGATACGCCAACGCCCGTCGTCGTCAAATCTTCTTCACTTTTCGAAAAAGAAGGCGTTCGGTACCGCGATAGCGTCTGCCCCCGTTTTGGTGCGAACGTCCATCCCTGACGGTAACGAACCCGATCGCACTTCCGGTCGAGACAATTCGTTGTCGAGTTTTTTTTTTTTTTTTTTGTCGGCGAAGACAACTCGTCGAACTCGTTTCGCTGTATATCGACAGAGCGTCTTACAGACGATTGTGTTGTGGCGGTAATAATGATATGTCCTGTTTCGCGCACGCGGGCGCATTGGTTTACAGCCGATGCATTGGCATTCGTCAATATTGCCGAAACGGTAAACGTCGAATGTGGATTGTGCATTCAGTACTGAGCGGTCAGCGTTCGTGGTGATGCGTGACATCGCGGCCGACTCGCCATTTGTATTCGATTATTTTCTGTTATGGTTAGGTGATACGGTTTATCTCAACAATATTGTAGAGAGAAAACAAATTTTTCACCAACGTACTTTAAGCTATAGTATAGCACGAAAAACGACATATTTTCTTGGTTCAACTTGCGCCTAATATATTTTTTTATATTAAAAAGTATAATCAAGTTTCCACTTCTTTTGTTGTTAGATTAATCATGTCGTATTTAAATCAATATAATAACAAGTTAATTAAGAACAATTTTTAATTTATTTTCTGAATAAAAATGTAATGATATCTGTATGAGAAATTTTAAGATACACAACAATAGTAATATTATGAATTTTATATTACGCTAAATGCTTTAACTTTTACCTTATAGAGCAATTCTCTAGCGTTTTTTTGCGAGGCATAGCCTAAAGGACATTTTTCTAGAAAAATTATCGTTGTAATAGTTATAAGACTAAAATATATTTAGATTTAAAGTATTTTAAAGGTAATTTTAGTGTTGTTGTTAGTTATTTTATAAATATATAAGATGTATTAAAAACATGTTTACGCTGCAGATCGTCTACCAAGTATTGCTTTTAGTGTAGCTTAAACAGTTTTATAATACATTTGAAATTAGATAATATTTTGGACTATCTGACCAATTTAGAATGTACTGTATATTTTAGAATTTAGTTTTTTAGCGATTTACCGAAGCACTATTTTGAAAAAAAAAACAGATATGAATATAATATTTGTAATTTTATTGCTGAAATATTCATTTTAAATAACTAAATTCGTGCTTTTCGATTCCTCCACTTGTACAAAATAGAACGGAAAATCAACGTGATCCGTATAATCCGTACAGTGTGTACGGTTAGGTACACTACACATGCACTTTACACTAAAAAATCATGAATATGTAGTATTAAAAATATATTCGAAAATAATTTCGAAATCAAATTGAGCATCAGTGAATAGTTCTGTTTAGTAAAACTTGTATTATATAAATCATTTTAACTTGTATTTTTTCCAAACAATGTAAGATTGTACTTATGATTTGCACTCACACCGTTTTGTTCTAATTGCATTAACATAAAGGTAATCGGTTGGTTGTAATTCATGATGGTTATCGGAGAAAAGAACGCGTGAAACATTAAGCGACGGCAAATTAAAAACAGTCGACAAAAAGTCGAGTTTTTTTTTCAATTAAAAAATCAAATTTTAACAATAATATAACATCAGCTAACGTCTTACGATTCAACTCGTTTTTGGGATATTACAATATTGTGCGGGGCGTTAATGTACCTAAAACTCGGTGTAAAAAAATGTTAAGGTCACGAATGTACAATATTACATCGTTTTACCCGAGCAATATCGCTGCAAAGTTCACATTTTATTATAGTTAATGATTTTCAGGCAAAACACGCGCGCACACCCGCCCACCTATCGTTTTTACGACACTTTGCAACGAACGCTCCGCTAACAAAATATAAAACCTATCAACCGCCCTAAAACGCACGAACCGGCAGATAATTAAAACGTGTTATCGGTTTGGTGTAAAACAACATAATAATAATGTCCATTGGACGACGCAGTAATGGCACTATATAATATTATACTCATTACACAAGTATGCGATGTTTTCGCGTAGGCCACCTACCCAATAAGCTATAGTAGCGCACATTCAATATTTTCCAAGGATATACACATCCGCCAACCAATTACCATGCTTATACGAACACAATTTTTTTCGCTTTACCACCACCGCTCGTTATTTTATAGGGTAGATAGTTTTCACCCCTCTGTGTGTGTGTGTGTGTGTGTGTACTACTGCTCGGAGTCGTCACGCGTCACGAAAAGCACGCGGACAAACGGAATCGAAATAAAACGACATTTACCGCCGGTCGTGGGATTAATGATCGAAAACGACGTCAACGAAGTATATCCGCAATCACCGAAATAAATTCTGAAAGGCCAACTTGCTTGTCACCGCTACGTGTTTGGGTGGAAATTTGGACGGCGTTAAGTGTGCTGCCGGCGACTGACAGACGTCAAAACACACATTCAAAGAACGCCACAAATATAATACAACATCAACAATAATACCGTTGATTGGAAAAAAACTATGAATCGTCAAAGAATTCTATGCTTAAAGATGTCGAAATTCGTCAATAACTGTAAACGTTATCGCCGCTAATAAGTCGAATAAAATATAAACCGACAGTACCTACTTTTTAATTTGTGTGTGTGGCTAAACTCGGAATAAATAATAATAATGCGAATGGCGTCTCATATATTATTTTGTTTGAAAAGAGGGTATGCGAAAATGTCTCTGCACAGTCTTCAGCAATAATAAATTCGACTTTTGGCGTGCGTCCTAATAGTTTCCATTCGACATTGAGTGAAAGATATAGAACTGCCTTACCCGCTATAATTATTACTATAATATTATGGTCATCGTGAAATAATAATCATCATGATTATTCATTGTTCGACAGTATTTTTCAGAGAGAGGGTGGTTTTCGTTGAATTATAAATTAGGCGCATTATCCGCACGAAAATCAAATTACAAAATCTTACGTACTTTATTATTCCTATTCTTGACACTGGTTGATTGTGACGTGTAACGCAGTTGTACGGGGCCCTGCCTATTACCGGCGTTTCGTATCAAGTATTAAAAATAATATTATTTTATACGGATGACCGAAAACTACGGATTGCAGCATGCTACAGGAGCCAAAAGAGGTGTCGCTATAGTTAAAAATACGTTTTGTAAAACCGTTTTTTGTAGTTTACGAGATACGTAAATATTTGGAAGTGATAGTACACGCTATGAATGTACATATACATATGAATGTATGATAAAATGCTATAATATTATTAGGTCAATATTAGAAAATTTGAACGCACACCATTTTTATGATATGAGATATATACTCTATGAACAAACGTTAAAGAAATATAAATTATGTTTGGGGACAATTTAAACCCTACGCGACGTACTCTGCAAAACCCGCGCGACCGACAAAAGGGGTGCACACACTGGCATTTAATTGCAGTTTACTAAAGCTATATAATACAACTCAAATTCAAAATTCGGTGTAATAAATCCATTGGACGTGTTTTAATATATAAAAAATATATATTTTAGTTATTTTACGTAAAAAAAATACGTACATATTTTATTAGTGGTGGCAAGTTGCGATGGCCGATAATCCGTAAATTTATTTCTAATTTAGGAAACGATTTCCGCGTTACACAAGACACGTGTCGCATTTCGTTTTTACGTTTGTACCGATCTCGACTTATCCTCATCTGATTTACACGTATTAGGTACGCATACGGCACTCGCACGTCGTGCGCGTACATACCTAAAATAACACGTTAATATCGCACACGCTACATTTACGTACCGCGTGATTATAAGTCCGACGACAACAGGGGCTATCGCCGATCGTTGAAAATATATTTTACAATCACAATAAACACGGTGTCGATGATCGTCGACGAGCCTAAAATAGTGTGGCGCGTTCCGACACGTACATATATATATATATATGTATAATACGGAGTGTGTAACTCTAGACTAAAAAATCGTAGTCGTTATTATTACGGTGCCGTCTGGATACCAGATGTGCGTGGTGTTTAATGACCATCGCGTATATATCATCATCTCTATCCGTGTAACGCGTAAATAGCTAACCGGACCGTTTATGATATTGTCGATGTGTTGGATATTATTATGTTTCGAATGGACCACGCGACCGTGATAGGTTTTTGTCGAACAGTTGGCGTGTTCGATAACACACCATCACACCACCGCCCGGTACCTACACACGATGTCTATGATATACGACATTGAATGTACATCAATAAATGAAAAACGGTTTGTTTCACAGTAATTTCCCCCCCTCCCTCCCTCCCTCCCTCGACGAAATTCAATCGTAATTTATTGGTAATATAAATAATATGCAAGCACCTGTTTTAAATCGTAATAGATTGAAGACAATAGAGTATTTATTATTATGTAATATACTATCCACGCGTTGAAAACTCATTACATTTTAATATCGAAATTGATGTATCATTATAAGAGGTTGTATAATATCGAATAATTTATATACATTTAAAAGTTAGTATTATTTTTTATTATTATTTATTTATTTATTCGCGGTTTCCGTTTACTTGTTCAGAGGGAGAGAATAGTTATGACGGCTTGCAAAGTATTCATACCCGACAACTGCGTATATAATATTACAAAAAAACTTGAAATACGAACGATCACACGTTATTATTATAATATTGCAATTGTTTACCGTTTATTTTTATATTTTTGCCATAAAAAGTATTGGGGCGAAATACAATAACTATCACGATAATATAATTATATTATATTCGAGAGACCACGAAAATAATAAAATGTTTTTATTCGTTTCCATATATAATAAGCAATAGAAATAATATCAAGTACAACAATTGTAGGATGTACTAGTTTCATCACTTCATCAATTTGTGCCCGGCGAAGAACAAACCCACTCACTTTTCCGTTGGAATTTATTCTTCGTGTTGCTTATTCAATGCGTATCCGTTTTTATGGGTTTTCTCGTATTTTCAGCTTACAATTTATAGTTGTATTGTATTATTTTATTTAAAAAATTCTAATAATGGACCAACGTAACTATTTTATACATGCAATTCTTGTGTAGAAGGTTTTTGATACGCATCAACACGCATCGTGGGACATGCTCATGGTTTATTTGTAGCTAGGGATCAATATCCTGAGAATTGTCGAGGGAAATAAGTTTTGTTTTTCAGGAAAAATTAAAAAAAAAAATGTGGAAACCTCAAAAAAAAAAAAAAAATGAAACAAATAAGAAAGTTTCAATAATTGGTCCCCGGCATGAAATTGGTCCCAGCAGTAAGCTCAATGATATTTTTTTCTATAAACATTTGTATAAAAATAAAATAAGTGAATAATTCTTGGTACCTATAATATGGTAATTTAAAATTACTACATTATAAGGTATAAAATTATCGAAGATTCATTAAAAGAATTCATGGAAATAATAAAAAAATTGTTTTTATTTTTATATAAACAACACTTTTTTTCTGAAATATCAATTTATTTATATTTTATTGACGTGGAAGCGTCGGATTGAAATTTAATTTTATAATAATAGTGACAAAAGAAAACTACTCATGAAAAATTAATTATAAAGATTTCATATATTATACTGATTTTATATTTGTATGTATTGTGTTTTTAATTAGTTAATTTATTTAAATTGTATTTAAATTTAAACCTTAATAATATTATTATATCTATTCTAGCTACTCTACGTCAACCCAGTAGATCAGTGGTTCTCAATATCAACCGGTGTTGCTATATTATTTCAAACTGAGTGTAAGTGTACCGAGACCGTGGTACATGCATATAGTATATTATTAAAAATAGAAATTTACCAGTTCCTAATTTTTGTTATGATTACATTTATCGTTTAGCGGTCTAAGTAAGATATTATGAACAATTATTATAAGACGTTAAACGGCATTAGTTCATTAGGTACTTCAAAGTTTTCTAACAGTCGCGATTAAAGTTAATAGTTTATAAAATTGAAATACGTAATCGTATGAAATCGATAAATTTATTATTGATAAACATCGTATCAAGTATTATAATCGATTCGACAAAAAAATCTAAAATTATACGTAAATATTATGACAATTATTTAAGTTTCGTTTCGTTTTTTTTTTTTTTTGACGGGAAACGAAGAGGCGCCTCTTCCGCTATGTATTGTATACAGACATTAAAACTAAGAAAAGAAAAAACTTCTTAGACTAAAAGAAGAAATGAGAGTAGAACTGTCAACCATTCGTCGTTGTCGAATAACAAAAAACAAATAAGGTAAAAAAAAACATTGAATTTTTAATTATATAATATATTTATATCGAACAATAATAAAAAAAAAAAAAATAGTATAATTTATGACTTTATTTTAATTTTTAATTTGACGATATTATTGTTTTTTATACGCCTTTTATATTTCCCTATATGTCCTCGAAATTATTGTAAATTATACGAAACGTGCCGTGAACATAAAAAGGTTGAGATGCACTGATGCACTAGATAATATTATGTAGGTATCAAATAAATGTCTAACACATCACTTTGGTATTGAAATTGTTTTAACTGCCCGTAGCCTTCCGTCGAACGCAATCCATGTGTACAGGCAAAGTTTCGATCGTCTGTATACCTACCTATCACGGAGGAGGTGGAACGCGCAAATGAAACAGACACGCGGATGCCCATACAATTACGGTGTACCCACGTCATCGACACATCCATAACACTCGCGCAGCACAATAATACCGCCGCGCAAGCCATCGCGCCCCAAATCGCGCCTACGATTTCGCCGTATATTTTATGCAATATATTCCGTCGTGTGTATTATCCAACAGTGGCTATACTGTTTTATTACCGGTGCACCACACCCGGCGAGTGTAATATTATTATATTAACTGCACATTATACGGAGTATATCTCATAAATATTATAAAGTTTTGTTTGGCATATTCTGCGGATCGGAAAAAAAAAAAAGAAACAGTTGAAAACCAATGAATAATGAATAAAATATCACTTTGTATTGAATAACGTTAATGTGAAAACCATAATATAACGTATAATAATATACGGTCGCGTATAACATATACATACGGTCGTGTACGTGTCGCAATGATATATCAACTTCCGTCGCGCACGCGGTCTTTAACAACGACACACCAAATATTGTTATTGTTGCACGTCATCGCAATATTTTACAGTCGTCGTTCACAGATCGGGTCGACTAAAAAAAAGAACATCGATATCGTTCGAAATTCAGTTTTATATGCCATTACTGTTTAACGACGGATGTTATAATATTATTACATTCCGACGTATATATGCTTGCCGAAAACAGTCTTATCTTATTAGTCGTCCGGGTACACCTATACCATATCATTGCACTCACTGCAGTACGAAATCCGTGAGATTTGACAGCACTTGCGCGCTGGTTCGTAGTAGGTATTATTAATGGTTTGATACTCATTTAACCTAGCCGAAAACAGTTGTAAAGGTACGTAGTCGCTGTAGCAGTAGAACACCGACACATATTGGACTGGTGCGCTCGCCAAATTAAGTCGGCCCCGGCGAATATTTTGGATTCCGGGCACGTTCATTCCATTGTTATTATTATCATTGTTGCTCCTCGCGAAAACTGCGAGTCGTCTGGAGACGTTGCTGCAGTTCCCCCGGTCCGACGGAAAAAGCACTTCCGCGCGCGTCCGAGTACACTGATCTGCCGGTTGTATACGACTAAAAATGTAAATTTACATTACTATCATACTGGGCCGCGCGTTTTAATTACTGTTCGTCATGATGAAATCGACGAGGTGACAGTGCGCTACACACCCACTAAACCTACCACCACCGCCACCACCACCACTACCACCAACCTACATATTCGAACTGGCTGTTTTCATGAACGCACATTTTAGACGTGTGATTTTGTGGTGGTAAGAACCACGGGCTAACGTGGTCGTGATGAGCGCCAAAGACGTGAAAAAGAAAATCTGAAAATTGCATCAGTGTTAACGTTTTATAAAATGTATTGAAACATTTTATTAAATCGTCTATAACATAAAAATTATAATGTTAATCTATAAATCTATATTTTTGTCCATTAAAAAACAGCATGCGTACAATACTTTTGGTAAAAAAAAATTACGACTAAAATTCAGTGTCACTACGTTACATATATAGCTTATAAGCAGAGCTCGAGACTTAAAGCATTTGCTTATTTTTATTAATTGACTTAAAATGTAGCAGAGTGCTATGTAAGTGTATGTCATGTTAAAACACGTTCAATTATGAAATTTGAAAGCAAAATTTTTTTTGTTTTTTTCAACGATTTTTTAAAAACATGCTTATTTCCAGTTTTTTTGATTATTTTTGTTCTTTTGACCGGTTTTTCTACTTTTTATGGTTTTTTTAGAAAATCTCTCAGAAAATCTATAAACAATAAGGTAAAAATGTTTCGAAAGTGAAGTTTGATTTTTTTATAATATAAAGATTTATTTTTTTTTCCTAATCATTTTGTTTCAATATTTTTTGATAAATTATATTTTATTTTTAGCACAGTTACAAGTTACAGAGTAGTACCTACATTATTATGTAAAAAAAAAGTATTTTTTTTTTTTGATTTAATATTTTTACTCAAATTTTAGTTTTTTAAATGCTTATTTGAGTGCTTATAATGATGTTTTTAAGCGTTTATTTTAAAGATTTAAAGTGCTATAAGTCCAAGCCCTGCTTATAAAAATGCTTAATAAGCACTGACATAGACTAGGTACGTACATAATATTATTTAAGAACATAATCAGTGGTAATAATAATCAATGTTATTTATATTATTATGGCGCTCAATCGTAATCAGATAATACATTTGTAGATTGAGAATGAGTATACCTAAGTTTGGCGTTTTGTTTAATTGTATAGTCTTTTTGCATTTTGGGATTTTGGTGCAATTTAACGATACAATTTATTTTTTTCTTATCTCGTTTTGGCGACCGTACCTCCCGATGAAAATCATACGGAAATAATGAAATACGCAAACAATTTTCAAACCGTGTTGTGTTTTGGATTTCTTTGTTTTCTCCAAAAGTAAGATATATATTTAATGAAAAACGTCACAGCACCCACGTTACCGTTGTGTTACGTTGTAGGTGATGTTTTCAGGGCCTATAATTCTCGATAAAAAAAATACTGCTGATTTGGCTAAAATCCGCTTAGATAACGTATAGGGTCATTTCGTAGCGGTGATTTTTTAAAAAAAATAATTCGCATTTCCGAAAAAAATATAATATTTGCAGATTTTGTAGTTTTCATATATCACATTAATTGATACAATACTCGTTTAAATAGACTCAATATCGTTATCATATTCTTCTTTTAAAATTCATTCATAAAACGTTATTGAGAAACTTGTTTTAACACTGCACAAAGATGACGACAGTTGGAATTTCAAACAAAACTTGTAAATAATAATCGCGTACAGCTACTATAATGTATACATAAGCTAAATTTTACTAACTGATACCGAAGGAAACACATTAAACAAATATTTTTTTTATCATTCTTGAATCTTATAATATACAAAACGTCAAATAGTGCCATATGTGGGAAGAACATCGTAATGTGATACACGAGATAAGTATACAAACTCGTTACACACTTATATTAACAATAAAAATAAATACGATGTTTCACTGATCGACTAGCTATAAATTAATATATACGGTATCATGAAATTGTTATCGATATCGCTTCTCGTCATTCGTTTCGACAATATAATACAATATGAAGTGGCTATCTGCCAATTTTCCGGTTTGTTGACCGATCATTCTTAGAGGGTTAGGTAAATTTTCGGGGGGTGGTTAAGTTTATAAGGAAAACGTAAACAGTATAATATTTCATACGTCGTATATTATCGGCAAACGGGGCGTTTCCAGCTATTATTTTAATGTACCGAACATGTGTAAAGGTAAACGGAGTATATGATATACTTTTAGAAATTTATTAATATAACAATAATAATTATTGCGTATTACTATGTCCCGCAGATTCCATCGCTGTCAGTTTGTCACTAATGTGGGAAACTAACTGCGGTCTATGGTCACTATGGTATCATATAATATTATAATAGATAATATTTTAGAAGCACACATAGGCTATGCCGCTATGGTTATTATTAATTATATAGTACGTATCCGAGGTTGATTCGTTTTCTGAATAAGTATATAGTAGAATGTATTTTAATTCGGTTTATCTGATTCTCGAGATGAAATCATAAGAAACTGTAGAAAAAAACCCCCCTCGATGGCAAAACGTTAGCACGCACCAGTGTGTTCAGCTAAATCATAAACGAACAGTTTTTGGTGAACCCAGAACGGTTCTGAACTGTCTTTCCAATACAATAGCTCGTCGTTGATATTTTTACATCGGATATAAAAATACCCACTCAAATTTAGTTTTAGCACTATACATAAACAAAACTTCAACAATAACCAAAGTACAGTTCACATGAAACACACGAGACTATTCACAGACGATTTGTATTCATCTACTACGCTCTAATTTATAACTTTCCCACGCATGCGAGTGGCACGTGCTGGCCACATTGGGCTATATTATAATATTTTTATCTAAAACACACTTCAACACATTATGATATTATTATTAAATAGTTTGTTTTAAACTATTCCGTGTGCCGGCACAGGCCGCAGGGTTATAAAGTCAATAGTAATTATTACATAATAAATGTATGAGAATTTTTTTTTATCAACTAACGCATAAAATAATATTTTATTTGCGTTGAAATACGTTTTTTTGTTTATTCGTTTTTTTTTTATTATTATTAAATAGTCGGCACTGTTTTTCTGTGGTTATTCTTTTGATTAGAAAAAAGTAGACAAAACCATGTCATGCGGTCGTTTTGAAAATCCGATAACAAATCTGAACGGTTCTTTGAGGAAATCGGTACTTTTGCACGTTCACTGTATAACATAGTTTCTCTAATAGTATACGAGGAAGGAAGACGGTCGAAAAAACGTCGATACAATTTCAGCAAAGACGTTTTTTTTTTTTTTTTTTACCGAGCACCGTTCGGAATTGTTTTTTTTTAACGTGACGATTTATCATTGCTCTCGAATCTAATACCATCACACGTTATAGCAGATGCTGTGTTATCTATAGACACCTACACTATATATATACGCGACTACACGAATAGCCCATTCACATATTATATTTAATTATATAAATTCAAAAGATCTATTACAGTAACCGTAATGGTTATATCGTGCGGTGGTGGATATGATAAAAAAAAAAAAGTCTATCAATCTTATATCTGCCAATTTTATTATCTTTGTTTTTTATTCAATACAATTTCAATATCATTTCTCTTATCATCACTTTAATAATTTCTTTTATAATACACTTGTTATCATAATATTTTGTTTTTCAATCATTATTTTATATTGTTTCACTAATACTTATATATTATTACATTATATTTAATAAAAATGGTGACTATACCCACAACTTAAATTACGCGCATAACCACTATGGCATCTTAGTATGCTCTTCAATCAAACTTGCACATACGAATCCGTGTGTATGATATTATTATCAATGATATAATCTCGGGACTGCGGGCGAGAGAACCGAAAGCGGACGGTGCACCCGGTATTCGCACTTCGTCCGGCATTTCGCGTGCACAATGTACATGTATATTATTTGTTTTATTGTTCGCATGCACGTCGAAAATAGTTTTGTGTCTGTTGTAAAGCACAATAACAAGTCTGAGGGTATGTTTAAACTATTGTGATTATAATTATGATACCACTGCATAATTTAGTGAATAGAAGCTTCAGCCCAAACGAAAACTAGATAACCCGAAAAACTAAACGAAATATCATACTTTTAAATCATAATAATATTAAACGAACAGTTTAAAAGCGTACCTTACCGATCCCCAAGTATTTGATGTCCTTCTCTCCCTTCATCCTTGTTTTTTTTCATTTAAACTGTGCAAGACGGCTACTCACGGCCGCGTGTAACAATAATATACAAGATCGAGCTACCTTCTATGGTGTATATATATTTATATGCCTACCTACATATTGTATTCTTCTACAACGAAAAACGATTTATTACACTTCGATCGGTGCCAGCGATAATAGTTGATAGCAACCCACTCATCGCCGCCTGCCCACTGTCGGACAAGGCGACCACTGCAATGCACACCGCATCGTATTCGCATATACGGAGACCAACGCGCGTCATCGTTTTACTAAACTAGACGAATAATAATTATTATTCTCGGCTTTGACGTACCTACGTTTTCGTTACGTTTATTTTAACGCAATACGATGTCCTGCAATAACTGTATACGTTATAAATTTATAAATATATATATTTTCCATGTTGTGCTATAGACGGCGAAACAATAATAATATTATTATTCTATCCATCTGTATAGTGTACGACTGATGGAAATTATTCATGACGTTTCACTATCGGTACCCAGCAATAATACCTAAGCGACATTCACACTTCTTGAAATCATATTCTGAAATATATTATGCGGAGCATTTCGGTGATTTGAATAATAATAACGATCTCGAATGGCAAAAATAATACACGTTTTACTGTCATAGATGTTATATTATGCTGTAGTTATAGTGCTTTAAAAGGCAACATTTTGTAAGGAGATATTTCAATGTTTTCAATTACGTTATTTTAATCGATTTTGTATTTTTTTTTTTTTACTTATATGATAGGTACATATTTATTGTATATTATTTTGTAGGACGATAAAGTTACCTTTTGAATAATAGTATACATTATATAGTTAATGACTGATAAGAAAACGCGCAGATTTTTCACGAATGTTTGAACTAAATTATTTACATGTTAACTTTAAAAATTGACTACCTAATAATTTATAACTGATATACAAATATATAAGCCATCGCAAATTTTTAATCGGACCTAAACTGTAACAAAGTAATGTTTGTAATAATTTTAGCCCATGATTAGATTTAGGCGAAAGTTGTAAAGGTTACAAATCGTTTAAAATATTTCATAACAGTAGTTTTTTTTTTTTTTGTAAGTGATTACATCATTTTTTTTTATTAAACTGTATCTATTTTTTTTTATGTCTTTCATATAATTTATTTATGTAATAAAAAAAAAAGGCCAAAACAGTTTAAATTTAATATTCAGTAGTTATAAAAATAAACTTTTACGTATTAAAAAGTTGTATAATTTACTATGTAAAACAATTTTTTTATCGATAAACCTAATCGTTTGTCTATACGAAATAGCTATGAGTATATTATATTCGAGTACTATATTTAATTTCGTCTAACTTTTGCAAGAATTTTATATCTTAAAACTTATTTAAAAATAATCTAATAGTCAATAATAGTATAATATTATCGTGTAGAACGCTTATAATACTGTGTATAGTGTATAGTAGGTATATATATTTAAACAAGAACATAAACTATAATTGTTCTATTAAATTTAAAAATGAATGCATTAAAATATTACATTAATATGCATATACAGTAGATCTATTCCGAATCAATAGAATACCAGTATCCAACTATTGTAGATGTTTATGATAATTAATGTATTAGAATAATGGAAACAGTGAACAACTAATTTGATTGTATGCATACCGTCGATATGTATACGATTGTATAATATAACGATCGTATAACCGTAAAAAACAGCATAGTCCCAAATTACATTTTTATGTTATTACTCTTTTAATCGAGTTCAAATTGAGTTTAGATTGGTGCTTTATTTGAATGTTCTAAAAACTGTAGGTCCACTCGCGAGTAAGTATATTATATTGTAGCCGATTGGACAAAAATGTTTACACCGAGTTATATGACACGACACCAAAACAATATTTAGCTCAGCAAAAATTAATTTCAAGAAGATTTATCGATATTATTATGGCAAAAAATAATCATAATAATGTTAGAAACTATGATAATTATCGAATAAATGGTCAATTGTAAAATGTTCGTCCGATTATAAATAATAAATACAAACAAAATAATTGCTCTTATCAAATCATCGTCAGTCGAAACCTAGTCTGGCGGAAATAGTTAGGCACGTACTGTTTTGGTGCAAAACGCCTGCTATGTAAACTTAGTGTGATGTCATTTGTTATTTGAAACTTGTGAATTGTGTATGTAATCCCAAAAACGTTTTTCAAGGTTTCTCACACTGTATAATCGCCGTATGTGCTGCCAAAACGCGTTGACACATTAACGTTGCACGATCAACTCAATAGTAAATAGTATACAAATAAACATCAGCTGTTGTTTTTTATAAAAATAAAATAACAGTACAATGGCATCGGTATTCAGTGTGTATTTTGTGTACATAGATAAATCAATAGTTATACAAAAATTAATTAATGATTTTGTAGTAGCTTATTTAAAAATGTCACCGACTGACGTGCCGACAATCTGACATAATGTTATTATAATAGTGTTGTACATAAATATTATAAAATATACCTATTGACAAAAGAATTACAAATGTAAATGTTATCATATAATTAATATTTTAGTTTTGATCAATATTCTGTAATAATGGTACTTGTAAAAAATTAAAATCATAAAAATTAATGTTTAACCATGTGATATCGTTAAGTGATTTTTTCGTTCATCCTAACAGGTATCATATACAAGTATCATAAGAGTTTATAATGATACAATCATAATCACATCATTCTAATAGATATTTGATATAATTCGATTGAATTGAATTAAACACAGACTTGGCAGAGAAAAACTATACTGTACTAGGACAATTTTTCAGCATAAGCCCCGTTGAAGGTTTGACCATTCACGCTATCTAAAAATTCTTTGGTTGAAACTAAAAGTTATTATTTATTTCTAAATTTCTTTGATCAATTTACAATTCTGCTACGAAAAAAAAAAAAAAAACTTTTCATATAGTTACTCCAATCAAAGTCTCTTAAAAGAACATTCAGCCGTTATAGGTACGCATATTATAACGATAAAAACTATTAGGATAAAAAGTAGATAAAACATAAGTAACAGTTAAGTGTAATAATTAATTGTATGCTATGAGTTAGTTTTAGAAAAAAAAAAAACGTAAAATGACATTATAATTAATATAATAAACCTAATTTAGTATTGTAAAAATAAGAAATCAATTTGTTTGCAAGTAATGTTATAATTTAGAATAATCACCTAACTTAGAAATGCTGATCACATGAAAATATTAAAATTACCTTCCTTCAGATGGCCCGAAAGCTATCAAGATCCGTGAATTAAATAAATGCACTGCTGCACAATACATAATATGTCATAATTGGATCATATCTGCATACATACTATGCTGTAGTAGGATTACACGTGACACAAAATACGTTCTTGAAGTACAGAAGTTCAAATAAAAAAGGAACTGATAACTGTTCATTATAAGAAGTCCAGTTGTCGCTCGCAGGACTCGGTACCTAGGGACTGAATCTTGGCGAACTTGCAAAAAGGACGTTTCGGTCGTGACGACCAGAAAGTTGCAGGTAGCTTTGTCAAAGGTTTTTGCGTTTCCGAGAACTAACTTTATCTTTGGTTGCAAAAAACCTTTTTCGATCATCCATTCTCTCTGGCGACATATAATATGTGCTACGCGTCTTACGTCCAACCTTTCCAAATACGTTTCGATTTCTTAATACGTGACCGTACAATACGGACCGTCCCTTTTGTCAGCGATACGGATTAATATTCGACATGTCCGTTTTCTACGTGCGAACATTTAGTCGTTATTAAAAAATACAATAAAATAAATTATAAAAAAGGTTGATTGTTTATTACTACTATTATTTTTTTCAGATCATAATTTATTATGTCTTAAGCTATTTTCCCTTCAAATTATTTATAATTGATTTACTCTATTACAAGATTAACAATCTTGAATTGCACAGTATACATAGTTATTCTATACATTTTATAAATAAAGTATAAATTAAAATTCTATGTGAATAATTCAATTAAAATAATTAGATACTTACTATATTTTGTGAAATTATAAGATTCAATAACGGCATTTAGATTATTTTTATTTATTCTCGATCAACTTAATTACGATAGTAATTTTTAAGTATGTTTATTATTAATTAATTAAAGTGATCTATTATAATAATTAGGTAATTTTTATTTTTTTTATTTTAAGTGTTTCTAGTTGTTTATAAATATAGCGCATTTAGTCATTCCGACATAACACATAGTGACACTTTGGCTGATCCCATTTATTTCTGTAAAATCGTTAATATTCTCTGTCATATTATGTAAGACTTAATTGAAACTTTTTTTTTAAAAAAATGCCAATTTTCTAACTTAGGTTATATTATTAAACAACAATTCAATATTTTAAACATTTTCAATTGTGTGATAATCGGAAAATAACATTCAGGCCAGCCAAAATCTCACAGTTTTGTCACATTAGACAATACGTACGATTACAGCAGGTATATGTTTTTCTAGCATGATATGTAACGTAAACACTAATGTGTCTTTACTTTGCACACGCAAACAAGTCCCTGCTAAGCATAATGAATTGCCAATAAAACCCTCTTTAGAAAATGACAAACTATAAAAACCTTTGTTTTATTATCTTATGAAGGTTACGGGAAAAAACGATAATAGTCAAAAGAAATTTTTTTTCCAATTATTTTTTTGTCCCATTAAATATAAATGTAAATTTAATATTTTTTTTATTCATTGTATTTAAAATAAATTGTATACTTGCAATTTTTTTTTTTTTTAATCATTTCGTACTTGATCTTTTGATGGTTTTGAGTTCTGAAATTTTAAAATTGTAACACTGGACATTTTATGAATATTGACTATTATCGTTTTCCCCGTAACTCTTCATAATATAGTTTGAGATATTGATAAACCTAACGTCATACAATATTTGTGTAGCTAAAAAGCCTATACATAACGCCGTGTGATCATATTATTTTGAAATTATTTTAATACATTGAAACAATAGATAGAACTCTTCTTTTCCTATTCCCCGGTCCTCATTTATGTAAGAATTAATTTTGATCATTTATTAATTTAATGTTATTACTCTTATTTCATAGATAAATGGTATATTATTACCATAAGCATACAAGTCAAATGTGAAATGACAACTAAATAAAATCCAAAATTTAAAATATCTCAAAAATACATAATATTAGCTTAAAATGTGTTATAATATCTAAAAATAAACTTAATTGATGTTTACTAAAAAGGTTATTATTTTCAGTAAATGATACAGAAAAATACACATGATAGAATCAAATTCATAAAAATGTTATGTAGTGTCAATGTTTTCAGGTTTTTGTCAAAATTTCATAAAAGTTTAATGTGTCTTTATGTTTAATTTTATGGTTTAATTCTTTTGTGAACAACTTACAAGAAACCTTGCTTTCAATTCAAAAAAACATAAAATATAAAGTATAAAAATTGATTGAACTAGAAAATTTTTTGATATTTCCCAAATTTTGTCAATATTTATGAAATTAAAATGTTAAGAAAAAAAAAATGAAAAATGCGATCTTGTATAAAATATAATTTACATTATAAAAACTTGTAAAGAACATTTTATTACATATTTAAGTTGATTTTATTCACAAAAAGATTGTATCATACTTGAGTCTAATAAAAACTAAGAAGATGACAATTTTATAAATCTTTAAATAAATTAAGAGGCGCCTAAATACAAATAATATATGTATTTACTTTTACTATAAGAAATTATATAATGTTTTGAAAATGAATATTCAAACATTTGTTGGAAAATTAAGATCTTTACGGTTATTAGTTTTTTAATTACATATTAAAAAAAACCAAAATTTATTAATTTTGTCGACAACTACTTTTTCGTAAATGTTTTGGATTTTTGTATTTTTTTACTGATTATTTAAAAAAAATGCTGTAAAACTAATAACATACATTTATCACACTCTTTACAATTTGAAATATGAAAATTCCCAAAGACAATATAAATTACTTAAAATTAATGATTTTTAAAAATCCATTGTGTATATAATATACAATTTAAATTTAAGTCACAGTAAAATGTGTGTTTCTATAATATTACTTATTTTTATATAAATCAATAACAAAATAATTAAAATATATTCAAGTATAAGACGTTATCATACTTTGAATATTTAATATGATTACAATTTGAACTTCAAAAGATCATAAAAAATGAATGTGCCTTTACGTTGAACTTCCTTGAAATCTCAATTATAAACTTATTATGACTTTCGAGGAATTTTGTATTTAATTTTGAATTCTTACGTATTAATATTAAAAAAAAAAAAAAAAAAATTAAAATTTCTGCAGTTATTATAAAATATTTGAAAAAACCATTAAAAAAAAACTGTTGATTGTTAATTTTTTATTTTTTTTTCCAATTATAACTTACGTTGTATCTATAATAATTTTAAACGGACATTTGATCATAAATAATAACATAAATTGAAAGAAAATTTAAAAAAATTACATCTTACAATAAATAGCACAATAACAGCCAATATTTTGTGAAAATTGAATAATATACAACTAAGGTCATTCATTTTTGAATTAAAATAAAAAAAAAACTAAATAGATTTTTTTGAAAACTAGTTTTGTAGTTTAGTGTAAAGTACATATACTTATTCCTATTATACCTGTCCGTATTTTTTTTTTCGTCATTCAGATTATTTGAAAACTACTGAGCATTTTTTACTTTTGGCTCTCGAAAGTATTATTTGATTTAATTCGCAAACATAAACAACAATAAATTCTCAAGATTGAAGTTGTTAAATTCTCACTATTTTTAAAAGTGACGTCAGACTTGAACAAACAAAAACACTATAGTAAATACTATACATTCAACACTTCGCCCAGAGGCTAGAATATTAAATTAAGTCTTAAGGTATTTTATTCGGTATTAGGTAATTTATAAAATTAAGCAATCTCGTATGTGTTCTACGTTTTGGCATTTCATTATTCTTCTCTTATTAATGGTCGGACATTTTTTTCACCATTCTTTAGGAACCCTTTATGACAGACTGTCTGGGCGCCATTGCTTATTTTTCTAAAAACCGCCATAATGTTGTATCCATAGAACGGAACGGATTCGAAGATTATAATAATAATTATATAGAAAGTTACAGTACATAATATAATATTTGAGATTATTGCCGTGTGTACAAACGCCATTATCGTAGTCGAAATTTTTGACTATGAAAAAAAGGTTTCCCTTTTCGCCGAACAAAAGCTATATCGTGTTTGATTGGAGTAACCTACATCACGTGACACTATTTCGATGGACAATAAAATATAATTTCTTTCGTCGGTTTCGTTACATAACACACTCGGTAAGTGAATATCGCGCAATCGTATTCGTCCCGCGTGGGCATAATCCGTGTAGAAACCTACACACCACCGAGTTTAAATAAATTATTATTATAATAGTCGTCATCGCCGCTGTGTACTACGGTGTGTTCTATCAGCTGTCTATTATAGGTACTACACGACGAGAAGCAAAAACAAGCCATAATCGATTAGTCGACTCGACTCGGCCACCGCCGCAGCCGCCACACCAAAACGTGTTATCTATAGCGAACATCAGATTAAGTAAGAGTAATGTTTTTAAGTTATGTTTCGTCTCTGTTGACACGACGACGAAAACGGTTATAATTATTGTTGTATTATTTTATACCTGTGTGCCGGGCGGACACGCTTTGCAGATTTAACACTTATAATACAGTCTGCCCATCACCTTATATGTATATGTATAGGGCTATATCCGTTGAGTAAATATAATTTAAGCAGTCGAGTGTACTGATAAATTCAATTTAATCGATGCTGTATAGCCGCTATCGCCGTCGTCGAAGATTAAATAAATAATCGTTCTGTTTTCGGGTCCGATTCACAATGTTCGGGTTTTATTTCTTATTAAAACGTCGAACGGTTATGATATTTTTGTCGTATTATATTATTATTATTATGTTTTCAGACTTTCCGCCGCATACTATTTTGCTATACAGTTTTGTCGGTCCAGCGGACATATGTAATTAATGTATTTCAGTGAAACGCATTACTCGCGCGTCGAATACAATATCATATAGTGACATCGCAGTGAGCGTATGCGTGTGGGAGTTTCACTTTATCTTTATTATTGTACTATACGGTCGCCGCGCACACAATAACGATTACGCGTTCGCACGACGTTCTCGCAATATATTCCTTAAAATAGGAATCGGAATCGAATCCTCTTAGTGTGTAATAATAAATACTACATAAATACGTTCGATCTGAGAGCCAAAATAGAATATCATTACAAACGTAATATCCGTTTATTTACTATATGTCTATATATACATTTCCGCATTGTCGTCACTTAACATTATACAGTCGAGTCGCGATAACTCGAAAAACTTGACAACTCAAATTTTTTTTATTTCCCTAGAAATATAAATTATACATAAATTAATAAAAATTTGAGTTATATTTCTCGAATAATACGTATCTCGAAGCGAATTTTTATCCCTCTTCAATTTCGAGTTATCGCGACTCGACTGTATTATTATCATCATGCGCGCTACGACTAAACTATTTTGTTGCTTGTCTTGAGAACAGTAATTAAAAGACAAATAATATTTTAGGTTTTAGTAGATAACGCTGAACAATTTAAAAGTAACATAAATAATCTGATGACAGTATATTATTATACTTTAAATCGACTCCTTATAGCGTTTCATCCTTACGTATATTCGTGTAGGCCGTCCGATCCGCTGCAGATTTACCATAATATTATACACACAAAAACTAGTGGCCGACAGCCCACCAAATATCATCCTAAACTCGTTTTCTACGTCATCAAATTTACAATGGCATCGGCATCTACGATTTTAATGCATAAATACATAATACAATACGTTCAATGTTCGTAGATCGTTTTATATTTTATTATTATTGTGATCTGTCGATGTTTTGTAGAAAAAGAGGTGATGGTCGTAGTGTTTTTTTTTTTTTTTAATTATTATTATTATCTTTTAAACGGACGTAAACGTATTTTGCGAGATATTTGACTATTTTACCCCGCTTAATTTATACTCGGAAATAGCATTAAAAAAATAATTACAATAAAAAATACAACAAAAAAAGTCAGTATTTATACACATTGTTTTGAGCTCTCGACAACCCAACACCGTCATATTGTTCTTATCGACGTTTCGCGACCTGTACAACTAACAGCAGTGGTTTTTTTTTTCAAGTAGATACGTGCGTACAATATGGTTATTATTATTATTTGCATTTACCAAGTTTACCTACGCAAAATATTACAGTATCATGTAAAAGTATCATAATTTTTGTTGTTGCTATTGTTGCTGACGTTTAGATACCACGTTTGTTGCCGTTGCATACCTATTATCCTTATTATCTCTTTGGTCACTTTGACGATGCGATCAAATGTGCATATATTATAAGTCGTACGTAATATACAATATGTATAGTGTACTCACTGGCATAACTTTATGAATCGTTTAGCGAGGGGAGTAAAGGGTTATTGTGATATGAGATAAACATCATCCCACACACCGATGACCATGTCATAAACATTTCATTCGGTTAGAAAAAAAAAGTAATTTATTATGTAAATAATAAACATTCAAGTCCCATATATCATACTATATCTTTGTAATTAACATTATGTACAATTTCCTGAACTCGACTGAAACAAACACAATTCAAATACATGTACACCAATAAAATTTGTTTTCTGAGTAATTAAAAAAAAAAAAAAAATACAAACAGCGGATGGGGGAAGGGGAAAGCTAGCAGTATTATTTCTATAACTTAAAAGTCAAAAGTGAAATACAACCATACATTAATAATTTTTTGTGCGCTGTCTTATTCAAACTCGATAAATTAGGTTAAACGTGATGGAATTCATAAAAACGTCTAATTATATACTTTATGTACATACTTTTGTAAAATAAATATAAGTATTTAAATATTTAATAAAAAAAAAATTGCTATAGTTGAATAAGTTTTATGGAAACCGTTTCAAAATTGAAACATTTTATAAGCTAGAAAACTTAAAAATAAAATTGTATAAAACTAGTCAAAAACTGTTTGAATAAATATCTTTATCAAAAACTATTTAAGCCACTTACAATATTATAACACATACATTTCAAATTAATTTAAAGGTTTTCAATAATAAGCATTGAGCTAATAAAATGTTGGTCACGTATTAAATTTGAAAAGTACTCGGTAAGTCACATAATTAATCAATGTCATAAGGCCCTTTTTAGATTTTGAAAATGGTTTCTATGAACGGAAGAAAAAAAAACAATTTTGGAAAAGTGTTTGGTCCACTTTCAAAATTGTTATTTCAACAATATTATGCTTTTATTATAGTTGTCAAATTCAGGAAACACTAACTTTTGATTACTTAAATTAAAGAGGTTACTCTCTTTAACCACGTATACATAATACAGTTTTTGTTATGAGTCATACTTATGACTTATGACTGTAGTACTATAAGCCGAAAGTATTATTGTTTATAACATATAATTAAATTGTTATACCTTAATAACTAGGTACAGTAAGAAACCCCTACGGGGTCTATTTCGTCACGGTGAATGAGTGACTTGCAGACCTATAACTAGATCCAAAACAAGGTGGTCACCAACCGGATTTGGTTATAATGAGCTGGGGTTGACAAAGTCTGGTCGACCTGTTAACAAAGCAAACAGACTGAGGAAGACCATCCCTAAAATCTCCACTATAGACTAACGATTGACCCCTTAGGACAATGTTCAGAAATCGCAGCGGAGATGAGCGTAATCCTTAAAAAAATACCTAATTAGAACAGATAATGAAACTCATGTTACAATTATAGGGGATTTGGAACCTCAGATTTGGTGGTGGACGTGAGTGTGGGGTTAGTCTCGGATGTCATAATTACCTCAAAGTATTGTCCTCTACATTGCAGATACTATAATAAAGAAGAATATTCGATTAATTGCTTTTCAATTCAAAGTACACGAATTTCTAAAAACTAGTAAAATTTCACTAGTTTAGAATAAAAAACCATCAGGTACCTATATTAATTATATTAGGTACTTACAATATAACGGAACGTAAAATATAAGAAAAAAATAATATAATGATGTTATGCGCCATATATTATGATAATTTTGTCAAATTGTTTTTCATATTTGAAAATCTTTTAAGTTATAAGTATAAGCAAGTATCACGAGAAATATTCACGGCGTAGTAATATTGAACGTCTGTTTTTGTTTTTAATAATTGAATAGTTTTTTTTTTTTTTTAATATTGTGTAAGCTGTTGACAGTGAATTTATGATTATAATTTTTTTTTTTTTTCAACAAGCTTATTACCAAGGCTAATATTGTTATGCAATAAAAAAAATTAAAATATGCATTTAAATGTTTATAAGATAAACACAAAAATATAGTTACAAAAAAAAAAAAATATTTATTTATTAAAATACATCAGTGATTGGCTGTTTTTCTTAATATAATAAAATTGAGAAATAAAATAAAATAAAATAATTTGGAAATAAAATTATAACTCGCATTGAATAGTTGAAAATTTGAAATACGTGTAATACATGTACCACAGCTACGACCATAGATTCTTTTAAATTTTTGAATATAAATGATAGGCTAATTGTGTTTATTTTACTCCGTGAAACTATACAATCTATTGTACCGTAAAATTGTAATTATAAAAATAAAATTTATGTTTCACAAAAAAACAAAGTTTTATACTTAATCAGTAGCGCTAGAATTAAATACGAAATATTAATATTAAATTATAAATATTAATTACAAAATATACTATAAAACATGCATTTTTCGCATTCTCACAATCGAAATATGCAATAATATTAATTTTATTCAACATATGAAATAATATGCATTTTATCCAAAATATGCAAAAACATGCAAAATAAAAATACCGACATTTATCTCATCATGAGGTGATTCGTAGACATGACTGACAAAATCAATAATCAGAAGTCGCAAAAACAAATATGCTTATTACATTTCAGTTATTTTTCTCGTAGTTAAATGTATGTGTTTTATTTATTCGGCTTACAAACAACTGTTAACGCATAACTCGAGAAACTGTAACAGCTTATATTATTTTACACCAATAAATCAATTGGTAGTTGGTACCTACCTACTTACAACTAATATAGCTTACTAAGATGAAGATTTTAATTGCACAAACAGGTTTAATAGCTTTTTAGTATAAATTGTACGTTGTTTCTCAGTTTCGTATCGATTAGATTTTAAACCAAGACATTTTGAAATGCTTCCAAATGTCAAACATCGATTTAAATAAATCAACATAAATGATTGTCTTTCTATATTTTAGGTTCATGGCGGGATTTTTTTAAAATTTTTTAAGAATAATATCATTGCTTTTTAGAGCAATATAAACGATTTAATAATATAATATAATTTTGAGGTTTTTGAATAAATATATACTTATTAGTTATTTAGTTATGTATTTATTTATTTTATTTATTAAAATATTATACTGGTTCGGATCCAATTATACATTTAATAAAATCGAAAAAAAAATTACAACTTTAACTACTTATCCAAACATTGATTTTAACAAAATTGATTTTCTTATTTTATTGTGATTTAATAACAAATGACAACAGAATATATAGATGGAATTTTGACTTGTTATTTAATGGTATTTGAAATTGTCTATAGTTTTCAGTAATTTTTCTTCAAATGATAACAAAAATATATCCACTTCGACAAAAAAAAAAAATAAAGATGATGATCATTTAATACATTTAAGGTTCGTCATAAGTAATGAAATTAAATAAAAAATTATGTAAATCCACAATAATTTTTAATTAGGGTTAATTTAGAATTTATAATCTAGGAAATTTAAAAAAAAAAATGTAGTTCAAAATTTATAAAACGTTTGATATTCATACCTACGATCTTAAAATTAAATACAAAGTTTATCCACATACATTTTTATTATATTGGAATTAAAAAAAAATTCAGCTTAATCCCAAAAATAGTTTTAAAAACGTCTCAATTCTAAATGTTGATGAAGTATAAATATTTAGTAGTAAAATAATGATTATTAATCAAATGGTTTTCTTATTTTGTTGTTATCTAAATACCAAACAGTTGATACCTTTTTTTCTATAAATATCATTAAAAAAAAGTATTAACTCTGCCTAAGTACTCATCAAAATATTCATTTAATACAAAGTCAAAAAACTTATTTAAATTTTAAATCATTACCATTTAATTACTTTTTTTTACTTTAATTATTATTTCCTTTAAATGTTGTATTTTTTTTAAAAATTTTAATCACGGTTTATGAGAAATTTCTGATTTGTAAAATAATTACATTGTTGTTTATACAATGTGTATATTTTGCATAAACTAATAAAAGTTTGAAAATAACAGATTTTTTGTTCAAATGTTTTAAATAATATTTATTTGTGACGTAATATTTTGTTCTGAAATATAATTACGTTTAAATTGTTGATTGGACAGAAAGTTTTAAGAAATAAAGTATTATTTTCTACAACAACAGAGAACAGATAAGTATTCATTGTAATTTATATTTCATAAAGCTCGTTCATTTAAAAAAATAAATAAAATATAGTGTTTTATTTATTCTTTTTTATTTAATATGGTCTCCTCCTTAACCAACTTCATGGACTATCGTCATTTCAGCAAATTATATTTTAGGACAATGGAGGAAACAGAAATATGAAAATAAGTGATCGGCGAAACATTAATTTAATTGGAATTTATTAATTGATTTACACAAAAACTGCAGTCGATTTCAAAATAATTAATTCACCGCGAGTTTTTATAATTGACTTTTGAACTTATCAGATGTCATCTGGAGAATTACATTTTTATATTTTTTTTCCACTCGATACATCCAATTGGATTTAATGGGGAGAAAAATTGTATTATAAAATATACCGGAACAAAAACAATCATAACGACGGTTATCTCCGTATCATTGTCGACGTGAACCGGCCGGTGGGAAAAATGCAATATGCGGCATCCCATTTTTTGTAATAATAGTATAGTATATAAAATAAAACTCCAGTGAATAGGTGTGTGTGTGTGTGTGCGTGTTTGTGTACAGATGATTAAATACTCGGGAGACTTTATTGCCTTCGTAACGTCGGAAAACATAATATACCTAATTATACCCACCAACCCGCAGTGACATTTATCGTGTAAATCCTATTTTGTCATAACCCATAAGTTTGGTTTAAGATGTTGGACGCTAAGTCTTGTGTATATTGCAGGTAGGTATATATATATATATATATATATATATATAGGTAATAAGAGTTACGAACAATGATGCAGAAAACCTGACTTTTCTGCGTTAATATCCGTCTCAAAAGAAGACGCCATTTGAGGGTTTACGAGTGGTGAATGGTCGAGGAATACTGCCCCCCCCCAACCCACCGGCGTCAAAATAATATGTTGAAAAATAATTTTTAATATTCTCATACGTGTAAGAGTCAAATAATTATCGTTACACTATAATTGCTGATAATAATATTATGATATTATTTTGTATTCTTATGTTCCAACACGAGAAAAATGTCGAATAATATACACCATTGTGTGGAGATGTATTATGTGCTTTCCAGCGCACAACTTTCGACCGTTTCGACAACACACAACGATTATCGGATAAATTAGTGTGTATATAATAGTTCTGGGCCGAATCAACGATGTATCATAAAATGTGCGTACGTTTCCGGATATTCATTGCCCGCAACGCATGCCTATTTTGCACAAACGTAAACAATGATCCCGTACCGTTGTATTATTGTTCACATCGCGGGAATGGCGGACGGCTAATAGAATTCGGACCGAAAGAACATTCCAAATTCAAATCGCGACCGAGCCGGTGGGTAATAATAATCACGACCGTCATCGAAGTTATTTACTACATTTATTATATTGCTTAACGTTTTGTGCGAAAAAAAATCTTATACCATATGTACAACTATTACCTACGTAATACTTATTATCGATGAGATTTGCACGAGTAAAAACCATATTTTTATAACCAAAAAATATTTTAGACAATTAAAGTAAAGTTAATGTAAAAAAAAAAAAAATGGTATTCAGACATAACGTCGAGAAAAATTCAATTAGGTACCTAATAGGTAATTTTAGAGTTGACTCGTCTTTAAATTAACTTAAGAAGGCGATGATGATGATAATATATTCACTGACACGAATCGTTGGCTATTTTAGAATATTTCCTATACGTTCAATATTTTATAGTAGTTTTTGATGTTAGTAAATTATAGAATATATATATTTTCAATAGTCAATAGAGGGAAAATTTTTGTTATATTTTTTTTTTTATGTTATCGAATATTATTTTAGCTACATTATTAAATTACTTAAAATGTTTACGTAAATGATTAACAAAATATTTAATAACTAAAATACGCGTTCGTAGTTGAAAAATGTATTGAAACTAAATCCAGTTTATACCATGTATACTTGCATTCCCCTTCGTTTTATATTTTTCTGAATAATATAATATCTCGGCGGTACCTACAGACGTTTGACCATTATTCAAATATTGCACTTCGATAATCACGGCGAAAGTCACCGTTGCATTATGTACGTATAATCGATCGAAGAGCATTGATAAATCGTCGAATTGAAAAGAAAAACGGTTCTATACAGCACAGCAGTCTCGTATACACAGATAATATACAGTATCATTACTAGTATGCTGCGTGTATAAGTCGTTTTTCAGCTGCTTTTTTTATATATGTGAAAAAAAAATAGTAAAAAAAGGGAAGGAAAAAGCGAATAACGATTTTCCAGTCTTTCGAAACTTTATTATTTTCTATTCTCGCCGTGTCTAGGCTTTAAAGGCGTATGTAATTTAGACGTCCCGTTTTCTCTCCGCACCTTTGTCACACTCATATACGGCATCGAGAGGCGTCAGACGTAGTCAATCGTGTCATGTATCACCGTTGAGAGTACGTCATAGATTATAATATGACGGGGTTAGTACGGCGTGTCAATATGTTACACTATGTTACCCTCTACCACCCTACATTGGTCGTGTTCTTACAAACCAAGTCTACCGCCGGTTCGTTTCAAGAACGCTCGTTAAGAGAACGATTCGCTGGTATTCGAATAAGTAAAAGAATTACATTCAAATCAGAAAAAAAAAAACTATTAAATATTTATTTACAGTTTTTTTTACACACGTTTTACTGCAGAAATGAATTCTCCTGGTTCTTATCTCCGTAATAGATGCGATTTTACATGAAAGTTTCTCACATATCCCATACATTTAGGGTTTTTGTTATAGCTGTAGTATATTCTTTGAAAAAAAGCAATCATCGACGCTTACATTTTTTAAACGATAGAAAAATGTATAATAGTATCATATGACTATATAAAAGACACATAATTGATATAATAATTTACTCATCGATGACCGAAGTTGGAATTATAACATTACAACGATCGATAGCAGTCCTCAGATCCAAAGTAAGAAAGCTATATTTCGTTTTAATTAATTGATTATTTCATCAACGAAGAAGATTACGCGTTTAAAGCAAAAAATACGGAACAACAGAGTGACATTTAGTAAGCACTAAGCATGACATAAGCATAAATTAAGATAAAGAAAATACGTTTAGTAATTAAACGTTATAATTTAAAACGAAACCGATTTTATAAAAATATCGGTTAAAAAACATTAGAAAGTAATAACAGCAGTAGGCACGTATACAAAAAAAATTTCGGGGGCTTATAAAATTTAGAAATACAAATTGTGCCGCAACAAAATAAAACAATTTTTTCCTCGTAACTCAAAAATATTTCGATGGGGGTTTCAACCGCAGCCATCCCTGAATACGTGCCTGAACAGCAGTATAAAGTAATTATATAGACTAATACAAGATATAGATCATATCTAATTGGCGAACTATGAAAACACTTATAGCACGTGTGCACCGGATAAAGTCAATAACCGTACAGATAATATAATATCGTTTGTTTCTCTCGTACAAATAGAGAAAAATGCAACAACTATAAATTCTGGTAGGTGCAGTGTAATGCAAAAATCGACAAGCGGTGAGATTATAATACAAGACTGTACACTTGATAAATAAACACTTCCACTCCCATTAAAAATAAAAACAAACAGCGTATCCCCCAGGCGTTTTAACGGAGAGACGGTCGCCTTTACTGTTATATCACGCGCGGTACGTAGGTCTGTCATCTGTCGTCTGTCGTCCGAACCGTTTCCAGCCTACCCTCGTCTCGTACATATTCGGCTGTAAATCATAATATGCTATAGGCGACAGTATAGCACCAGGTCGTTTACCCGAGTTATGTGCACTGTTATTATCAAACCTAACCAGGAAGTGACAAGGACTCGACGATACGTATATATATATATATATCACGTTACCCGAGAATACGCGATTTGAGGAGCTGAAGGCAATAAAGATATACAACCGCGTAAATAAGGCCATCGCGTACGATATCGACTAGAAAAAAAATATTATAACGAGAGTGGACATGATATTTTTTTTTTTCGTGAAGTGATAAATTTAGATAGAAAATAAATTGACGGGATAGTGAAAGAAAAAAATATTTTTTTTTTTTTCAAAGTATCATAATCATAGCACATTGATTTGTGAAAATAAATGGTTACATACTAATGTGATATTGTGCAATATATTTTGTATTATAGATTATTATAAAATGTTTAATCACATTGAAATTTAAAAATTAACAAATTTTATGTATAACTGGACGAGAACAAAAATATTAATTTTCTTGAAATATACCGATGTGCGATGGTGGTTATCTAACTGACTATATGTATTCAAATTTGTAAGTTGATCGGTCGAATATTATATTATTTTATTTAATATTAATATGAAAATGCCTAGACATCATCGTACGGATATATTGACGTATTTTAATTAGACACATAGTCTATCGATACGTGTACGTTATTAGGCGAGGTACCCTATACCCACGTCGTGTTATGGTTGATTAATGTTGTAATATACAGTTGGCGATGGGTTTCAGCTTCATGACGTCCTGGAAACTATTGATTTGAGTTTGTACATGGAAAAAAACAGGGATAGTGGTCGTTACCGTTTCACTTTCACGGTGTTTTATTAGACAAACGATTGTTTGGGGACACGCCGTGGTCTGTATTAAAAAGTATAATGCTTATGTACACGTATGTGTGTGTGAGTGAGTGTGTGTTTGTGTATTCGATCCGTTCGTCCGTACCGACATGGGTCATCGATCGCACCGAAATAAATTATGAAAAAGTCTTATGTGCTGGGTTGGATTGCGAATGTGACAAATCGGTCGTGCCGGAGGAAAACTTGCGTTCCACTAGTGAGAATAATTTTTCAAAAAAAAATAATCGCCGTCATAACAGACATTGGCACAACTCGCTACAGCTGACAGAGTCGCGTGATGAGGTTTACCACTTGAGCACGCACACTACGCTTATTTCGAACGTTTCGACGGACTGTGTGCGTACTATAACACGGGGAATGAAACCGCACCAATTGATTGCTCGTAAACGATGAAATGGCCAACTCTTGCAGGACTCGCCATATTATTGTAACATAATTTTATCATGGCCGCGACAAACGAAACAAAAAAAACCAAAAAGAATCGATGTAAAGCAGACGATATTTTAATCATCAAAACCGTACTAAAATATCACTCTGAAACACACAATATTATCGTACTGCGGCGTCAGCGGGGCGTACGTAATTCGCGCGTCCACGATAATATTTGCAACTCTACGGCGTTTTAACAATACGGCGATGAGGGTCTCTCTCGAAATTTTCGGAATTAGTTACTCAACATCTGATCATCTTAACGACAGCCGTCACAGTAAATAATTATTTAATAATCTTCGTCTAGTTATTTAAGACTTGGAATGGTTTTATATTATTCTGGGACTTGGATCATGCAACGTTTGAGTGACGTTATTCGTTTTGGTCTTGTAACTGACAAAGCCTCGGCATCCGAGCGATTGGCTGACAACCGTGCACTCACGTACATTGTATTATATTATTATTATTTGTTTTACATAATAATATACAATAAAACGATAGTCGTGTGTTTAAAAAATACAATTATGACAGAGGTGTTGGTCTCAGACGACTTTCATTAGGTCGGGTGTTTTTCATTAGCTAATAATAGTAGCGATATAGGATACGGCTGGTATATTATTACAGGCCTTAGAATAATTATGTCATAATATTTTCTATTCAAACTTTTTGCCTTTCCATCGATGTACGTATTAAATCATACACTTTGTTTTCCTATTGTAATTGCGATTATTCGCATAATCGTTTTGTACCAATTTATTTTCTGTGTTTATAATGCTTATGGAGCCTATGTACGCGCAAAGTCATAAGTTAATTTATTTTTAGCCGTTTTTTTGTTAGTTTATCTACTTTTTCATTCCCCTAAATACTGTTGGTCCCGGGCATCCGAGCAACAATGATGTTGTTTTTGCAGTTTTTTACTTCTAACATTACTTTTAATTTCAGGCCACTTTTGTTTTCGCTGTTGATTAAACTTATAACAGAGCTTAATGAATCTGAAAAAATTATGTAATTGTCGAGTTGTCTGCAGTTTTGTTTTTATGTGCTTTATTGCTAAATGTATTGCAGCCATTTCAACAGTGTGTACGATATTATTTATCAGTATTTTGTTAGATTGGAAACTGTATGCGATTCAATAACTGTCACAGTACCATTTTCGGTTTTCAACGAGTCACAGTGAATACGATTATTATAATTATTAGGAATTTCTTCGATAATGGAATTTCACATTTTATTATTCATGATCGAAGTTGACACACGGCGTTGTTTTCATAGTTTGTCAGCTTTGCATATCGGTTGTATAAATTTACTGTTATTGTTAGTGCACCATAAATAGAATAATGGTTTTTAGTAATATATTGAAATTGGTATGGATGATTTAAGTGAAAATTTGTTTCGTCTGTATTTTAATGAGAATTTTTCTACCAATTATCAGTTATAAGAGAATTCAGGCTAATTATGAAGGAACTTTTAAATAACCTTATTCCAGATTGTCGAATTTATTATTATCTCTAGCGTTTTAAGCTTATAGAAATTGTAGTTGAACCGTAAAGTATTGAACTGTATTCTATCACTGATCTAAAGGGTGCTTTATGAATAATTCTATAAGAGTATCTAAGTTCACTCTAATTTTGTGTTTGCTACTACTTTAATTAACTATGTTAAGTCTTTTGTATTTTGTTTTTGCATTTTGCATTATGTGTTTTTTCTATGCGAATATTTTTCCTGAATGTAACTCTTATATATATTCATGGTTCTGGTTAAATGCATTTTCTTGTGAATATTTACTTTAGTTTTTTTTACTGTACAAAATAACATTTCATAATGCAATTTGATAAATAACATTATATATTTTTGTCATTATTATCTATATAATAAAGTATTTAACATTTGCACGTCCAACCCAAACTACCATTAATCAACTTAATGGGTAATTGTTACAATATGTTTCGTTATCCTATATCTGTTTAATAATATCAAATTTCGATTAACAATAGTGTTGTGCGGTTTGGCGTTTCTTGAAATTATACATTTTTAAGTAAATATTAATTATTCGACGGATAGTAACTTTAAATCATCTGCTATTTATAAAATCATTTACTATAAGTAAATTATACTGTACGATAATTATTTTTATTTTTTTTTTTTTTTTAAATAAACGTTATCAAACCGATAACTCTAAGTCATCCGTATGTCGTATCAAATGCTATTTCAAATATTTTAAAGTGCATGTATACTCAGAAATAACATGACGCGTTTTTTACATGCAAATATATCGAATATATCAGTATATAACTCAATATTTCTATCACTAGTAGTATGACTTGCAGTGTTTTCGTAATACATTTTGTCCCTTCATTATAATATATTTTCGAAAATATAACATAGGTATTGACTTTGTACATGAAATATACTCATATATCTTTATACATCAGTGTCATTATTATTCGGACTTCTAATATTTTAATTGATTATTTATACTGTTATATGTAATCAGTTGTGTATTATGTATTGTATTTTACTATTTAATTATGGTTAATTCAAACAAAATATTTGTTCAACATGGAGTTTTGATTTAATTCGTTATTACTAATCGATCAAATACCAAAAAGCAGCTATCAATACTTTATTTATTTATTTTAAACTAAATATTATTATGCACACATTGAATACATCACGACAATCGAATACCATACAAATCACTGTATTCATTTAATTCCTAATGATAATAATCATTAATGATTAAATAGGTTACTTAAATATATATATATATATATATATATCAATTATATACTATTTTATACTATTTGTATTATAACTATATAAATACATGAACAATAAAAAACTATATTAAGTGGCAAATATATATTATTAATAATGCATAATGTTTTCAATTTTTAATTTGCTTATATTTAAAAAAAAAAACGAGTAGCGTATGTACATAATGTATTAATCGCACACAAAAGACGTGTATTACAAAAGAGTGTTAATAATATGTAATAACATTCAATACACATAAAAACGATAAACGCAATACAAATCCAATACTATAATTTTCAGTCACATTCAAAATTAACTTTATAAAGTGACTACAAAAAATTGGAATTCGTTATGACAATAATAGTTAAAATTCAAAATGCAATTTAAACTTATACAGCATAACATTATATGATTTGATCATCGAATCACTTAGTTTTGAAAAGCAGTGTATACGAAAATTTTGAGAGGGCTAAAAATAAACGATTTGACAATACTATTTTTGCGTAAGTACAATGCGTTGTTACTCCGAGAAAGATTGTGGTTATTGAAATGAAATAATATTTCAAATTATGATTATAAATAATAATAATATTATATTGTTGCAACTTAAAAAGACAATTTCTAATATTGGTTTTAACTTATAAGCTCCCTCTTTATGTATATATATATATATATAAAACGATTTTATACAAACTAAAAATATAAATAGCATCCATAATAATAACAAAATCTATCGTGTTTTGTGACGCAAATACGCGTTCTGCTGCTGTAGAAATCCTAATTGTTAATATCACTATTTACTAGATCGATTTCACTCGACTATTGGATAACTGTCGATAATGATTATTTTATGGTACAGAAATTTCACAGAAGTCAAATATTTGCCGGCCGTCGCAAAGCATTTTCCGCGCAGTGGCGTATTTAAGATATTATCTGGTAGGGGAAGTGATATGAAATTTGTCCAAACCTCACTGTAAATAGATTTGGGATGACCTATACTCTCGCAAATCAAATAGTTTTAAAATTGTGATAACATCATACAATAGTAATCACAGAATACGTTGAACAGATTACACTTACCTAATCCGTTAGACGAGAGGTCAAATATTTTTTTTTTTTTTTTTTTGACAAAACAAAAAGTTTAATAACTATTTCGCAATAGCATTATATTTAAATTATATAAACGCCCAAGAGCATGGAGTAAAATATAATAATTAGATTTTAAATTGAGAAACACAATCATAGATACAAAAATATAAATTAATACAAAGTTATCAATTACACGGAAATAAGCAATATAAGAGTATTATAAAATAGTAAGTATTATAACGTTATTAGAATATGCTGTTGTAATTTATACAGAATTCCATTACAAATCGGTATAATATTATACGCGTGTCATAGCATGATTGGTTATTACTTGGTCACATTATTTTAACAAAGTAAGTACAGTTATCGTAATCAATAAAACAGAATCCTATTTTATATTTTTTAAACTCCTCTCACCATTGATTCCATAATCTGGACATTTTCGTAAAAGTACTGCGCATCATATACATCGTTATACATTACAACTATAGAGTGGGCGCCTTAAATTTTACAAGATACAATATACTGTGTACATTTAGAATATGTATCCAATTTTTATATTCTCGAAATTAATATTGAGCATTTGGGTATTATAATAGTTATTTAATATTTGAATTTCGACTACAGTAAAGTGTCTACCGAATAACTAACGGTGGGTATATTTTCTGAACTATAAAAATACAATTCTAAAAAAAATATTTTCTTAGAACTGAAACAGTTGTAATAATAATAATAATAATAATAAAAAAGGCTGGCGGAAACCATATTTCTCCTGTAAATACGCCACTGTTTTCTACACATCATGCCACAAAGGATTGAAGTCCATTGCCGTCGTTACTACCTACTGCGCGTATCTTTTAAGTGTACGATTGCGCGGAATACTTTGATTTTTGGTACAATGTTGCCAAATTTATTAATACGATTCCGCAAGTTTTTTTTTCATCTTTTATCGTAATGTTGAGTAGCCTACCTATACGCATGCACTCTTACGTAAGTAAGTTAAGTTTAACATCGTGACTTCAATGAAATATGAAGCAAGATCTAAGATTCAGATTAAAATTATTAAGGTTCTATTTTTTTATTTTGATAAAAAATAAATTTACTCGTTACAAATGATTTTATAAATATTGGTAAAAAAGAGTGAACAATTAAAATAAACAAAAAAGACAGCTTTATGAATTAGAATCGTCCCAGAAAAATGTATACAACTACGAACAAAATTGGATACCTAACATGATTGTACAAACTATAGAAAATCACAACTATTCGGTATAGAACAATGTTAAGCTACAATAGGTATTTAATAAAGTAATTATTTTTATTTCATCCCCATTCCCCACAAACGTTTATTTTATTATTTAAGCCTTAAGATTAAATTTCAAGCGAAGAGCTTCTGAGCCCATTTATACAAGACCCTTAAAATTTGTTAGAACTAAACATAATTAAAATGTCATGCAAAAAAGTTGACGAAGACCATAAGAATAGCAATGGACGAGAATGTAGGAGATTTTTTCCCGAGTCGTTTCCAAGATCTTTAAATATCATATTTTAGTGGTTGAAAAAATTGAAAAATAATTCATTTAATTTGTATTGAATACAAATTTCGATAATATTTCGGATAAACTTGTGAGAATTTCAATTTTATAATGAATAACAAGTTGATAATTGCATTTAATATTTTGCTGATGAGACTTTTAATAATGTATCCACCGACATTTTTATTTTTTACAAATCCATACCATCCATAGTATAAAAATGGTTTAAATTTAGAGATGGCGTCGTATATTTTTATTATTATTATTATATTTTTATTAATAATACACATGAGGCAATATGGCAATTTTTAAATCATTTTACGTATTAAATGAATTCATCATTTTTAAATGTATGATATTAAGACTTGGACTTTGAGAAAGACACCAATGAATCACTTATCAGCAATGTCAGTAGTCACATTAGTTAATTAGTCGTCTTTTTCATCGTGGTTAATTATTATGGCATGAGGTAAGTTCATGATAATAATAATAAAAACATATTATTATAACTGAATATATAATAATCAATAATAATATTGTATAACTAATTATTATAATACATTACATAATAAACGATAAGGTGGTCATCCATTTTATTACCATTAATTATTATAAAATAATGATAAGATAAAAACTTAATTAATCCAATACGAATCTAATAAAATTGTGAATTTAAGGAGTCCTTCTAAAGAAGTGACCAAATTATATTCGTTCAGAAACCGTATACTGCAGTTATCTTATCAAAAATTATCTCATCTTTGTTTTTTTACAAATAAAAAGTCCTACCCCATATTACCAATCGCACTGACTGTCCTAATAATCAGATAAAACTTTCAAAATCATACTTAAATTCGTCATGAAGTTAACTCAAAAAGTACTTTCCACTTTTTTTCTAAATTAAATTCTCAAGCCTTTTGAAATTTTTATTAAATTTAAGTAAAGAAAAAAAACAATTTAAAAATGTAAGAAAGTTTTTTTTGTGTACATCTTATCGAATTATAAGTTACAATTGGCAAAAGTTAAAATATACTTATAAGTTATGATAAAAAGAAAAAACCAAAAATACCTAGTTAATATTCGTATAGTAGCTCATTATTTACATGTGCATTCACGTGCAGGAATACTACGCTATATTTTCTTTTATGCGGTCGCACACACTAAGGAATAAGGATCACTTACTATGCAGTATGTACATATTTACAGAACTTATACGGATACAATATTAGAAAATTTCTGAGAAATAACTGAGTGCCTCCTGAAATTATACATATTTAATGAACTGCCAATGGAAAATCCCTAAATTTATTGCTACAATGAGCTCCTTAAAATCGTTTTGTACCGGATACCCTTAAAACATGAAATATTTAATCACATAATCATTACATGTCTTAAAATGAATGGGCTAGTCAAGTGTAAAAATGTTTTTATTTTACATTTTTTATAAAATAACTTATAATACAAATAATATCCTAATTTATTAAATTTACCATTCATGAGGGTTATTGATGATTTTGGACAATTGATGAAAATGCTTTATGGGCTAATTTTCTTTCACTAAATTATATTGAGTGTGTTTGTGGAATTATACTTAACGTTTGTCGGGGTTTTCACAACTACGAAAATGAAACAATTTAAAAAAAAAAAAAGTTATTAATAAATAAGCTATGCGTAAGTTATACAAATAACAATACACCTATAAATTAATTAATATTTCAAGTAAATTCAGCCAGAATAATAAGACTATTTTTTTTTTTTTAATTTATTGTAACATTTTTCTTTTTAATATCATATACATAATATTACATATTTTATTAATCATTTAATTACAAAATATGATGGTATTATTTATTAATTATATTTTCGATATATTTATGTTATTTTATTATTTATAAATATTATAACTATTATTGAGTTCATATAATGTATCAATTATAGTGACTTATGCCATTTTATTTAATCTGATAAAATCGTGACGGTTTTTACTCACCACCATATATAATTTATCTCGTCCCAAATGTATGTTATTCTAATGTGTCTTCCCAAAACGTATGTACTCATATTATGAAAAATGTAATATATGGGCAATCGTACTATGCCGGCCAACCGTACATGACAGAACCGCAAAAATTCTAATCATCCATTTCTATATTATTCGTAATTTATATTCCGCATTATGATGCAACTAAATTATGAAATAAATTAAGTGGTAGAAATATTTAAGCGGTTCAAATTTTTCAACCCTAAATACCTAAATAATTTAAGGCTCACGGTTTTATTTTTGTTTCGCGTGGTCATAAACTTACTAGGCCGACTCCCAGTTTTTGTGACAGTTTTAACACAATGTCATTATATTCATTGGATTTCTATTTTTTAAACTAATAAGGCCCGTTAATAAACGCAGTGTATAGCGTTCATTTTATTCAGTTAGGACCGCGTCAATTATAATGTTATGGTTGCGTGTTGATAATATTATTATTTGTCGTAATAGAGGAAGTTGACGTTTTTTAGCTAATTAATAGAACGAAAAAAAAAATGTTTTCTCGTCGTAATAAAACCAATTCTTCAAACTCTCGCGACTATAATATTATTATACTACGCGCCACAGCGATTTTGTCATTAATTATACAGTTATTAATAATAATAATATGATGATGATGATGATGAATGATATTCTATGCGAAACTTCAAGAATAATGAACAGCGCTTTATATATTTTTTTCTTCAGATACATACTATAATAATGAAAGCAACATAACAATAATAATTGTACACGATATATTTTGCAAATAGCATGATTTGCTGCTTAGAAAGTATGAAGAGAACAAGTATTAAAAAAAATATACAAATGCGCTGAGTTGTGTATTTTCAAACCGAAAGATTTTAAACAATTGTTGCGAAAATCGCTTATATTGAAATTGGAAATGCGTTTAAAATAATTTAATCACAAATTGTTTAAATATTTAATAACATTATTATTTATTGTATTGGTAAAATGTTGGAATAATCAATTCTCGACAGTAGTGTACTTATTTTGCCTTTACAAAACGCCGTGTAAACAATAAATAGAGTTTAATAATAATATATAATATTATGAATCGAAAAATAAGACTTTGTCACGATTCTGGTTATCTGTATGCCTGCGCCCGTATTTACAAATGAAAACGTGCAATATCGATAATAATATGATATAATACATAAGATATTTAACATGGATTTAAGCGTTTTATTACAGTAAAATATAATTAGAATTTTTAATACAAATTCAACTTATCGTCAGTCGTTAAATCTTGTTTGATGTATTAAGTACATATTAGTAAAGCTGGTCTGGAATTATGAACGTACAAGCTTATAATTTAATAATATTATTATGTTATATAATTATAATTTTCCTTTTTATTATATCTATTTACAATAGGTAAAATACATTAGCAAAACGATGTTTTACAGTTAAATTATAATTTTGACTTTTAATCACTTCAATTATATTGTTAAAATTAGACTTTATAATTACTTTATTTGTACCATAGATTATAAATCATCTCAAAAACTGTACCAATGTGTGATAAATATTTTTTTTTACAATTTATTGAAAGAGTAGGTCTACAAATCAGAATTCGAAAAAGATGCGTTACTAAAGGAATGTATTGGGAACACCACTTGGTAAATCAGCCTGTATAATAATCAATTGTGATCTAAAGTGTGGGACGATCTGTCTAAATAGCGTTGAGCTTCACAGTATAATTTGGTCAAGATTAGGTCCCGAATACATTATTAACAATTTTTTCATTGGCTCCATTGCGTTTCTATATCTATTAATTGTGTACATAAACTTGGTTTAAGGACTGTTAAATGTAATACTGAAATGGTATAATAATTGTAAATTTAATTTCATAGAACTTGGTGGTTTACAAACATATTTAATAATATGATTCGGTCATTAAGGAATTTTTTCTCAATATTAGGAAATATAATATTATTGCATTTTATTCATTTTTTCGAAAATAATTATTTAAGATATTTAATTTAAATTTTAAATGAATAAGTATAAGTCAAGTGCAGATTAGGTTTTTATAAAATCAAAATTACGAAATGGTTTTCATTTGAGTCATTAATGAATTCCGTTATTTCTTAATTTGATCATAAAAACGCACACACGCACAGACACAAATACATACAGATACACATTATAAATTTACTCACAAAGAATGTAAAAGATAACTTCTCTTATGCTAGTTTGTATTTATGGTGAAATACTCGATTTTATAATTGTTAGTCTTATAACGGTTTTTATCGCATAGAATTCTGAGTATGTGTTATGAACAGGACTCGGACTTATAGCACTTAAAATCTTTAAAATAAGCGCTTAAAAACATCATTATAAGCACTCAAATAAGCATTTAAAAACTTAAATTTTAGCAAAGATATTAAATCAAAAAAAAACAAATAAAAAATAAAAATGTCTAAAACTAAATCTTTAATATTTTCAGCGTTCACGTGCATTTGAATTTTGATGCTATATTATGTCATCAGATGACGTACTAAAATTTAATTATTATTATTTTTTTTAATTTATCTATATTAATTGTATTAAAAAAAAAAAAACATATTTACCAATTTTTAAATTCAGTTTCCATGACAAAACAGATATATTTTACAAAATTTCGTTGCGTTTATTTTTTTTTAAGGTTACTTTATTGAATTGTTTGTGAACTTTTAAAGTATTTAACTGCGTTTAAAAGCAACGAACCCGCTGAAATGAAATTAGTTAATCTGGAATAATTATAAAGTAATAGTAATTGTTGTTGACCATTCGTCGGAATTCATTTCTGTCGAACTTTTCTGGTTTTCGCGAGTCGGCAGTACATTATAAGACTGTTGTGGTCGGCAATTCACAACAACACTTTAGGTATACAATGCAGTACCACTGTCGTATCATCGTTACCATTGCAATTTAATATTATTCCGTTATAATATATGTACGGCAAATGGATTATTCGTGTTCGGTGCAACGCGCAATGACGTGGAATATCATTTTATTAGATGGGGTACCGTTCAAACAGACCATTGGTTACTATATATACTATTATATTACTGTATATTATAGGCAGCGAGTAAGACTTTTAGTATACACACCCAAACTCCACAGAAATGTTGCACGGGGGGGGGGGAGGGGTCGCTAACCGCATAATATTACTGATGGCGAATGACCAACCTTTTTGTTTTTTTACTGTGCCTTCACATTAAACGAATACAAATAAAATATAGCGAAATGCAGTAAAATATATCTAATATAGAAATTTTATTTACCAGATCCATTTCATCCCGCCCGTGCTCTTTTCATAGGAAAAAAAAGCAAACAAAAACGTTAATAAGTGCGTTCAATCGCTCACTGATGATCAAAAAGTGTATGGAGAACTGCACGTTGAAACATTAACTAATTATTTTCATAAATAAAAATATTTATGCATTACAGGATTCGAAATATATACGCAGACATTTTCGGAAATGTAATATTATGATTCAGATTATGAAACTAAAAATAATGATTTCCATTTGAACGTATAAATCATAGCGTTTAAATACAATGAACCTGCAATTGCCAGCTATTATGTCGGTATACGAATACATTTCAAAGTTCACCGGAGGTTTATAATTTGATATCATGATATTGAGACAAAAGTAAGATATTTATGTCATGAATTTTGTTAAAATTGCTTTTTAGATAGAAAAGGTAGTAAAAGCTTATAACTAAAAAAAATATGGTGACAATAACCATAATATTTTCGATATTAAAAATCGGAAATACATGTTACCTGGTATAGGTACTGTACAGATAAAGGTATCGAGTATACCTCGTCTCTGAGGAATAAGTTATTGTAATGTATGTGTTCAATTCAAATTCGACGTTAAATCATTTCATATTAAACATTTCTACATATCTAAATATATTATTGTTGCTATTTTAAAGTGATCCATTAAACTATTAGTATATGACATCAAATGTCATTGTGTGTATACAATTTTAATATAATACATAAAAAGTTTCAAATGCCCGTCAACATTATTCTTAAATTTTTACAAATTTAAAAAAAAAATCATTATTTTTTTGTTTAAATATCTATTGTAGTCTAAATTTGAAATTAAAACGATTACTGATTCTTAAAAAACGTTTCCTGTAGAATCTAATAACACTCATTGATAAACTCTAAGATATCTCTTAACACCTCAAAACGTATTGACATAACTTAACCTAACGCATAAGACATTAATATTATTGTTTTTACAGAAGGAAAATGAAGTACAATATGTACATTAAAAAATATTACGTGTACAGCATTGGAATATTGAAGATTAAGATAATAATATATCATAGTCGAAGAGCCATATGACAATCACAGAATTAACAACACCCACAATGTCAACTATGGTGTAGTCTTTATAAATTATTAGAATTTATATATAATAATATGACAAAGTGTGATACGGCTATAAAATGATTATCAATAGCCTGATTAGTAAACATACTAAACGAAAATACCGTGTTTTAGCCACTATTGAACAAAATTATCATATAATGCGGCCAGTTACTGTTTTTTTAGCTTATTTTCATTCCTAATATATAAATACACATATGTTTAAGTATATTATTTATTACGAAACCTATTGCGTTAATGGTGTTTTTGTTAAGGAATCAAAAAATGTGCCTTAAAATAATGGACATTTTAATATAATAAATTTATTTTAAAAATATTGTTGTTTACCTTTAGGAGGCCAATGTGTGTAATATGTATGTAATTATACGTCATATTTAACCCAAAAAGAATCGAAATATTTTAAAAGTTCGGAAAATTTCATTGTGTACACTGTACAGTAAACGTTAATAATGAACATTTGGTAAAAATTTAAAGTATTTTGTTACATTAAAAAAAAATTGATTTTATCAAATACCAGTTATATTATGATTCGAACATTACTCTTTTTTTTTTTAGTCATTCAGATAATTTTTACTTTTGACTCCCTAAAATACGTTTTAAAAATTTTAATTTCGGTCAGGTTTTATCAGAAACCATTATTTTAAAATAAATCGTTGATACAGACGAAGTGTCAACCCTGATTTAACAATTTCAAATTAAAAGTCCTGGCAAATATGACATTTTCATTACAACCGAACGCGTGTACATTAGCATTTTTTTTTTTTTTTTTTTGAAATGGTTTATTTAAAAATGATTTCATCCGCAACAACCCCATAATACGTAGTTCGCCCACATCATTAAACCAGCCAATGCATTAGCCGAGTAGATCGGTAAGCATAATTGTATTATTATTTCGTCCGGTCGGGTTGAAAGCGTTATTATAATATTATCTAATATCATCATATCTCTGCTATCGACTCGGACGGTTCAGATCGGTCAATGGTGGAACTACACGGTATTGGTTTATAAACTACGGTAAGATAGACACACACAAGTCCTCGGATTCACGATGCAGATCGGACAGGAATGTTTTTTTTATTTACGTATCCTATTATATTGTGTGCAAATTGCGGAGTTATTTTTAATTTTTATCGCCGTGGCCTACTCTGCGGGCCGGTCTCTAAATCCGTCATAAAAAAATATATTTCTTTACTTTGTACACGCTTAATAAACCACCCGGAAGATTAGTCGACAACAGAATATGACGTTTTATGTACCAGCTCTCGACGATGATATCATAATAATTATATTATTTATATTATATTTTATTGTGTCCCGGACCGGTCGCGTTATACCCGCGTGTATTAATGCGGTGAGACGGGCTGCATGTGGCGAAACGACTGTAATTCCGAGGGTGTTTTTACCATATCACGATAACACATTACATATTGCGAGCATTCGGTTAACGGTGGACCACTAGCCGATCCGAAATTAAATTACGAGACTGCAGAGCGTTGTTGTAGTACGACGGGACGTTCCGCGGAGTCCGTACAACGGTAAATCGATAATCGATCCAATTATCCGGAGTCGGAGTCGAAGTCTGAGTTTGCGGAAACGCCGTGCGTTAAACGTCAAATCGTCCGCAGTGAATTCTGTGTATACGTGTGTTGTAATTTAGCTGTACATGGTTATAATATTATTGTATATAAATTATACCGGTCGAACGTTCTGTACATGGAGAACATATGTATTATCGTTCTGCGGGGAACAACAATAATAATAATAATAATAATATTGTACTTGACGATTTACTTTATTGTACTGATTTTTGGCCGTGTATTAATGAGTGATCACGAAAATCCGATTATTCGGGAGGGGAGAGGAATGGGTACCTATTTGTTGTTCTAAAAATCTCCACCCCGACCCTGACAAAAAATATACTTATGTTTGATCGGTAATAATATTCTTTATAAAACTTATGAAATATAATTATAATTAAATTAACTGTATGATACGAGAGATGTTATCAACTGCAGTAAATCAAAAACGATACGTTTTACTAAACCTAATTTGTTTTTTTTCATTTGAATTTCACTCAGGGTAATAGAAGACAATTTTTTTCTGGTACTTGTTGGTTTTTTATTGACAAAATGTATTATGACGTCATACACAGAAATATACAACTAACTTTTCAATTATGTTCACGATTGTCTTATAAATATGCAAAATATTTTAGCCGTTACAATTTTAGAAAATAGATTATCAACTCTAATTGTTTCTCATTATCGGCAAACATCGAATTACATCTTCGTCGTTGCCTTAGATTACTATAGCGTGTCATGATGCTTCATTTAATTATAATTATGTAGTTTGCTCGAGTATTCAAAGTTAATCACATCCATCTAAATTCCTTGTCCTGCCCCGCTTACCGTCTATCGTTGTGCTCTGACTTGGAGATGATATTATTGCCACCTATCGCTATAAATCTATTCATGTAGACATTGCTAATTAATAAAATGAATTATAATCTGAATTAATTGAGATTCAATACCGTTCAAAATAATAACGATTTTCGAAACTAAATAAAGCTCGAAATTAAAAATATAGTACAAAAAAAAATGAATTACGGTTTTAAATTGTCAACTTTGTTCTGTGCTTAGATAAAAAAATAATAAAAATAACAATTATTATTTTAATAAAATTATAAAGTATATCATGCTATTTTTCAATTTAATATCCTTTAATTGTTTATATGCATTGTTATGTGGGACAATATACCAGAATAATATATAAACAACCAGTTTTATCATTTATTTTCTAAATTATAATATCAATATAACAAATTTATTAAATCATTTCCCAAATTTTAATTTTAATTAATACTCCAAATACTTTCAAAGCACAAATAACCCGAATTAAAATATAGTTGGTAAGTGACCAAAAGTTTATCAATTTCAGTTTTTAGTACCCGTTTTCATTTTAAAATTCCAACACCATACTTAGAATTTCGACTGCAAAACACTAATCAATAATAATTACACTAGAAATGTATTAATTCATTGAACTGTGTTGAATCTATTTTTCAATACAATAGCATCATACAATATTCAATAGTAATACACAGTTTTTGGACTTACTTAATCACTAATAAGTTTTTACTTTAAATTAAAAGATCCATTAGTCATGTAACAAGCTTGTCTTAGTCTAATAACTGGATTTAAATCATTCAAGACTGAAGACAAATGTTTCGTTCGGATATTGATGGCAAATAAAACTTGAGTATACCTCGAGCAAGTGCACGTCAGATTTTCACCAATAAATTTTTAAAAAACCATATGTGTTAGGACAAATTGTTTGGTTACAGTATTGAAACGAAAAAGTAAATGTCGACGAAGATGATGATCTACAAATAAACAAAATATTACCTTAAAAATAGTTCATCTACTTATATTCGCGGTCTACCAATTATTTTTTATTTCTTCTACTTTTAAATAAAAATTGTATGACGAGACGAATACAATTTCAAATGTTTAACAGGCGCAAGATCAAATAATTGTCTTAACGATGCATATTGTTGAATATTTTTTAAAGGCGATTAATACAACAATAATATTGTGATAGCGATTAATACTTTATCATATTGAGAAACCAAAAGGCTGGAACATCAGAGAGGTGCCTATTATGAATATAAATAATAAAATGCATTATTTAGTCGTAAGATAACTGTGTTATAATTAAATATAAATATATGATTTAACTTTAGTAATGTAAATCAAAAATGTAAAATTAACGAAAACACAAATTTACTGATTACAATTATCAGTCAATTTGCTAATGAAAATAGTGACTCCACCACTTTTAGAAGAGAATTACTTCTCCCGATAAACGTTTTTCCGATGGAAAAAATGTACTTTGGAAAATGAGAAAAGTATAGTTAAACTGCAGGTAACAACCCCATTTCACTCACGCACCAGTCGACTCGTTTTCCTACTTTTACCGAGAATAGAACAGAATAATTAGTATAAATTCTTGACATGATAGGAGGGTTTGGAGAGAATGAAGCGAAATGCCTACTGTCCCCCAGAGACTACCCTGGTATAAATATATGCGCATTACGTTTATTGTGGACATGTAAATGGTTTAAATTTAACGTTTATTACTTACGCACATACAGTAAGTAAATACTAAATACAAAATTAACATTGACAAAAACTTTGAACGAAGTTGCCCTGAAATATTTTGAATATTATTTAAGTTAAATATTCAAACAAATAAACTCTTTTAAGACGAAATTTAATATTATAATATCAAATTGTAATCTACTAAAGAAAAACTATTTTAAATTTAAATGCTGTTTTAGTGTTTCTCATAATATATCAATTTGAATTAACATAGTAAATATAAATAATACCTAAGGCTTAGGTCCTGAGCACTTTAACTGAGCCTGTGCAGTACATTTATTCGTTAACAGTTGTTTTTTTAAATTGAACAAAGTTACTTATCTTATTGGACTATATATTTGGAATGACATATTTAATTATTATTTCAAAGAAAAACCACCAAGTCGTTTGGTTATTAGTTATTCGCAGGACGTGATCGAGCACGCTCTTCGGTTGAATAATTATATAATTATTAGTTGAATTTAATTGTTGTTGCAACAAGGCTATCACGACTACCCCGTGAACCGAATTTATATCCAACACTATCTTCACATTTTCGCCTCGCACATCTGGCTTATCGTGATTGCCGAGATATCGGAATTTATCAATATTAAAAATATTACTATTTTGGTTTTATTTTAAATTTGTATTGTATATACGAGTGGTTTTAAAAAATGGTATATTACTCACAAATTATTATATCAAATGAATCAGTAACCAGCCAATGAACTAACCAATGTCAAGACAACCAAATTTCAATGACTGCATAAGGAGATTTCAACGAAGAAAGCGGAGTTGTCGAGCATTTTCCTAGGTACGATGACCAATGATGAAAATTAGTTGATTTGTTTTAACCATATGGTCAAATTTATTAAATTGCATTTGTTTTTGCACAAAACTTACTTGTTTTTCTTTAAAAAAAAAAAACTTTTTACTCTTTTTTGAGTATTTAATCTTAAGTGTGTGTACTGAGGTGTTAATGGTAAAAAAAAACCTTTTGTAAAAAGTATACTAAGACACCGTTATACTCACTTTCTCTTCTAGTACTCGTTATAGTAGTCAGTTATTTGAGGAGTAAAGCGACCTTAGAGTTATATAGTGTAAATCCCGGGGGGCCTTGTTAAATTATCCTTTTGTGCAGTACTCGTTATCGTGGTCACCAAAAGGAGAATTAAATAAGCTTTTACCGAAGGTGTCAATATTGACTCGTTTGACGGTTTGGGAATCGGAAACCGAAAAATATCTCTTATATACGTCAAGCCTATTGCGACACGTTTATAAGTTTATAACAGCCAATAGATAGATATATTTAATAATTTCATCGGGAATAGTGGATATATAGAATAATTTGGTGTTACGCATAAACCGCCTTTTTAGTGGAGATTTCCGAAAAAAAAAATGAAACTCTTCTCACTGTAAAAAAAAAAATAATTTTAACGTTTTTTGTAATTGCTTATTCAAAAATAAAATATCAAAATTTACTACGCAAATCAATAATTTAGGATTAGTAATAACGATACAGTATTTAATTGTGCCCAACCACGGATCAGTGAATCACGTACTTCAATTATTGAGGATCACCTTTGAACATTGGACGACTGGTGAAAAATAGAAACAAAGAGGAACTGTATAATTTGTAATCTCACTATGTCGAACTACTCAAACTTACACGAAATAAAAATTACTATTTTTAAAGATTATCGTAAACATGCCACCATAAAACACGATTAAATATAATATTAAAATTTAAATTATTTATGCATTTTTTACAATTTAAATTATTTTGCAAATTGTTTTTAAATTTGTTTCAGGCTATCAACTGCATTTTTTCTTTTTTCTTTCGGGTTATTAAATAGTAATTTATTGAAATATTTTATGGATGAAAAAATATTAAATTGAATAGAAAAATAGGACTCACTGACAAGTGACAAGACGGTACCACCATATCGGCCGATTGCCCGACCGATTTCTCTCCGCTCAACACATACATTATTATGTTGAACAAAATCTTTTAAGCGAGAACCGACCAATTTTCGCATTGAATAAATAATGTGTATAATAGAAGACGTCACATTTTCATTATCAAATAGCATTAGAAATAAAAAAATTCGTTGATGTAGCGTTTTTATTTTTTCAATAACCGATATCAAACTTAGAAACTGCCGAACAAAATATGTTTACAGGTGATTGACTGTTTGGAAACCGTTTATTACGTTACCAGTGATAATATAAAAAGGCAACGTCACGGTTAAAGTTCCTTGTGTTTAGGATAAAAACGCTGTCGTTTTATTATAAATAACGAGTGGTGGTCGTGGTCGGCGCACATCGGGGTTCCGCGACGCTATAGAATTGCAAACGTAGGTACGACGAGAAATCCTCTTAAACATATTAACTAGTCATGTATAGACCGCTCTGTGCCCGCACCCACCTACTACAACACTCGTCTGGAGTTACAACACAAACAAGTCGCCCATCAGTTATACATATATACCTATTACTTATATTTATATAACTCGGCATATATATACGGCTCTGCTGCGCGCGTATACCTATTTCAAAAACAATATCGTATAATAACCTATATCTAGCCACCCGCTAGGTATATACGAGAATATTATGTTTCCCCGGAGTCGTGTGTATCAAATAAAAATATAAAACATGTCCGTTTAAAATATTCAAAGGTACGTGTTCCAAATACATTACGCGAACTCCGTAATGCGTATATTATATAATACACAAGTGCCCCCGTACGTATTCACATCGCTGCTACAACAGGTATGTATATGTTATATCAAAAATATGAAAATTCGGATTATCGGCCGACGCGGTAACTGCTTTCGGTTCATTGCGATACGCCTATAATATTATTTGCAATAGGCAGTTTTGTCGAATCCTCCAACATTTGAACCGTACAAAACTAATGTATAGAGGTCTCAGGTCAGCGAGGTATGTGTGTGTGTGTGTGTCGATTAACGCAATATTATCATTCATCGTGAAAAAACGAGGAAAAAATTTAAATTTAAAAATAATTATTAAAAACTGTATTATCGTGCTAATAATACTGTATGAAAGATTCACAGTATAAAATTATAATCTTTTTGTTTATTTACTATTAGTTATCGCGACAATTTCATTGTTTCATTATTATTATTATTATTATTATTGTTGTTGTTTTTAATAATTCAATATTTCCACTGTATCAGTCCAAAATCTATCTGAACTTCGTTGTGCGGCAAAACAAAATACGTTTTTGTCGTCAATAGAGTTCCATTAAAAGTTAAAATTAAAAACATAGTATTGTGTATATTTGTGTTCCGCCCAAGTTAACACGCAAGGTTATAAAATAACATCATGAATAATACATTTGTTATTTTTTTAAAGTAATAATATCATTTCTTCGTTGACTTAATAATAATGTTATGGAAAGTAATTCTGTAAGAGAGTAAAAAATAAAATAATCATTAACCAATGGCACTATAAGTAAACAGTTATTTATTTCTTGGAAAACGTAAAATATAAAAACTAAATAATAATAAAACCTAATTATAAAACCATTACCGTGACTATAAACAACAATTTCCATCAAATCGATAAAAAAAATGCGTCGATATTATCCGAAACGTTAAATCAAAATCCGTTTTATCGCGGCAATAGAGTAATATTGATAATTATTATTTGTAATTACCTATAAACGTTTGACGCTACCCGTTTGTAGCCGGCTCGGCAATATATCGTAATATCCAACCACCGGAGCACTACGACCTGACAAATTAAAATACAACAAACAAACCGACTCGGCGCCAACATTGTTGTATGACCTACTTTATCAGCTGTCGTGGTGCGATTGAATTAAAAAATATTATTACATCGTCATTGTTCACGATCGCATATACCCACATAATATTATACTAATATATCGAGAATGGATGATTTAAATGCTCTAAAAACAAGAAAAATGCCTTAAAAAATCCTATTTAATGCACTCATTGAAGACTTTTTTTTGTTTAAAAAATACTCTTAAAATTATTTTAAACATTGAAAAAATGTGTATGATTATATAAATTTTTATTCTTAGGTATTATTTATTCCTATAATTTTGATCATCTTCTAGTTCTCCAATCTTCTTTTTACTCTGAAAATTATTTCCAAAAAAAAAAATATACAATTTAGATATATACATTCGTTATACTTTTACCTTGTCATTCATAATAGCACTGTGTAATCAGGTGCTGCTTAATTTTTATCGAATTTAATCAATTTTTGTATAAAAATGACTTAAAAACATAAAAAAAAATGCACTAAAAATGTAGAAAAATGCAGAAAAAAAAACAAAAAAAAAGTTATATTTTTTAATTCCTTAATGTATGATGAAATGAACTTTATGCTTGGAAACAATGTTTTCGGAAAAAAATGCTATTTGCATTCATTTTAAATCCGTTCCCCACTAATATGTATGCGATCGGTGCCGAAGTGTGTGTGGTATGCGATTAGTGTAATCGGTATAAGAGACTCTAAATGGTATATTATAATATTATTTTAAATAGGTTACATGATGTATATTATTATGTAACTGGCTACCTGTAATAATATTCTACCCACCGGTTTTATCGCGACGGCCAGAACATTATTATTCGTTATGCACCACCTGTAATAAACCTCGAGTCATATGCAACGAGCGCCGGGCATACATATTTCATACGCTGAAACCGCGGCAAAATTCAATGTTATTATTATTTTATAAACCCACTACCTGTGATGACGACGACGACGACGACGATGATAATAATAATAGTAATGGTTTCCGTAGCGAGGCATAGTAGAAACTATAGATAGATATGAACGGATTCGAAAAAAAGTCGGCTGAACAATATTGCGACGACGCGAAAGCGTAAAACCCGAACATTCCGTCGTTGCCATAATGTGTCATAAGACGCATGTGTGGTAGGTATATAGGTACGAGAAAAAAATCAAATAAACTTGTTGTTCTTTGTCTACGGATAAATAATTATTCCATACAAATAAGTGTGTATAGTATTGTAATATTTTAAACTATAAAACACAATAATCGGTTGAAGTTCATTGATGGTTTAGGATCGTTATTCTTAGACGAGCGAATTTTATTTTTTATTTTATACTTACAGTTGCACATTACTTCGAAAATGCTGCAATTTTATAAATGCATTACATAAATAAATAATAATTAACAATAATAACATTTCATCACTTTTTAAGATCTGAACAACAACAATTTACTTTCAGATATTTGTATAATGCAGTTTGTTGCAGCAAATATTCCTTTGCATAAACCATGTATTCATATTGCAGTATAGAAATATTTTTTTTTAAAACACAAATAATAAACCAGATGAAAGCATTTTAATGGAATTAACATAACAGATATTTATAAAAATGTAATGGACAACGTGATATCGGAAATAACAATGAACGTTTGCAATGTTTACATAAATGTGAACGAAACGACTAATCCGAGGAATTTGTATACAATTTTTTTTCTCATATTTCAAATGCATTCATCATTAAATCAGATGAGTTGCATACAGTAAATGGTGTATCTAGTTGCGTGTAGAGCAATAAGAAGTTGCAGAGAACTAGAATTCACCGATTCTGAAATTATTTGTTAGTTTGTTAATTCTTCGTTGAAATTAATATATCCTCGAAAAAAAAGAATGCTGCACGTTGAAGCTGTAATCTACATGAACAAAACAGTAAAAACATTAAATATTTATAAATTGATTCATATAACATATAAATACCATATTAATTCTATCATAGCTCACGCAGTTAGTTTAATTATAGAAAAGGTTCGAGAACTTAATCCTGATATTAAATATTTCAAATATAAATACATTTGTATATTTTATATAACTTATTTTGATTATATCAGAAAAAAAAATCTTTCTAAAAGACTAAAAGTGCTAAATATACGAAATTAATTATTGATTAATTTATAACCACAAAACCTATTATTAAAAAATAAGCGACTTGGTTAAATTCTGCTCTTTTTTACGTAAATCATTTTGCGAAATTCAAATTGTGGTAGAAAGTTTAAAAGACAATACTACAGTGTACAGTGTTGAAAAGCTGTAACAGCTTGTACAAAATAATGAATTTGAATGTGCTTTAGCATTCATACAATTACGCTTGTCCAATGTGTTCACGAATCTTCTTGGAAGAAACGAATATTTTCGATTCAAATGAAAAACAAATTTAAGATGATAATTTTAATGTATATGTTATTTAAAAAGCTAAATATTGTATAACTTTTAAGTTATTCTAAGTCTCATAAACAGTTTTATCTTATATTATATTTAAATCCTACTTAATTAAATTTTTCGTAAATACGCACAACTAGTGTAATAGACTTAGTTCGTTGTTATTCTTTAAAAAAACATATTTTAAGGAATATAAGAAATGTTATTTTAAGAAAGATAATTTTGATATATATTTGATTATCAATTTTAATTTAAAAAACAACAATAAATTATCTTTTATTATATTATATCAATTATGTTATACGCCTATCGGAGAAATTGAACTTTATCTTATAACTTTTGCTTATTATAGTGCGATTTATTTTGAAATTTGTACGTATTTTATATTGTTACAATTTCAATATATTTTTTTTTCAATCGATTTAGATTCTACTGCCGCCATCCGTGATGCCGAGTGTGATATCTATATCTACTGTATTGATCTAATCTAATTAAAAACGTGACAATATATTTGTGCAGTCAATGTTTTTTGTTCACTAAATATTCATTTATTTTACTATCGTATCTAATAAAGTTATACATATACAAAAAAAAAAAAAAAAAACGGAATGATCAGTAAAAATAGTATTCAAATGCACTGCACACAATTATATAGGCACTACAGTTCGAAGTTTTAATGCAATCAAATTACATTTACGTAATTTGTTTTCAAGTTTATTCGGGTTCATTGCACTGTTAATTAATAAAAATTTAAAAACCAAACGTCAAAACTTTCAACCAGGTGTTGCTGATCGTTGAAACATGGCGGTATTGCGTGCGTATGCGCTGGCGCTCGTGCCAAACGACTAATAATGGGATTAAATCTTTGAAAGGTCCAAGCATGTTGTAATAAAGCACGTGAAACGGGCAGGGTGGATTTTACGTTGCAGGTGCCGGGCTAGGACCTCCATACTTCTTACCGCCCTATGCAAATTGCACTAATATCTCATGTAAAATTAATAACAACTTGCTTTAATTAAACACGTCGTAGAAAAAAATAACGTAAACTAAGTGTGCGTGTATATATATATATATATATATATATATTTATAATGTGTATAATAATTAATAATAATTAAAATATAAAATATTGTGTTAATAGTAATAATTTCTGTTTTTTTTCTTTAAAAAAGTACGTATATTATATTAAATAAATGTTAAACGGGCGCAGGTCAACACGGTGAAACTTTTACAGTGATGAAAACAGCGTTGATGGTAAAAATGCGATAACGTTAATTTTAATTTATCTGTATGTACTACCACGTTGTATAAAATTATCATATTCATCTAATGATGTTAAAAAAAAAAAAAAAAAAAAAAAAAAAACTATGAAAAGTTACGCACTTACGGTTTACGAATGATTGAATGTCCACAATATGGAAGGAAATAATTATTGAAGTTTAAGTGTTACAATCTATTAGGAATGAATCGATCAGCAAGGACTCTTCCAAGTACTGAACGTTAGTAATAACGAATGCACTGGAATCGAGAAAATTATCAGTAAAAACGAAGCAAAATATTTTCACTGCTCAAAAATTAACGGAAAACCATATTTTTAACACTTATAATTTGTGGTGTCTGGCAGGTGTTATCCCTGAAAATTACCGATTAAATCAAAATTAAATGGACTTTCATTTTATCTTAAGTTCAGCGATAATATAGAAAATATAGTTTTCAAATATTTTCGATCGAAGAAAATTTGGCGTTATTGGAAAATTCAACGTTATTATACACAATAAATCACAGGTCATACACGAACAATTTTTTTTTTTTAATTTAATATTTCTATTCAAATTTAAAGTTTTGATTATATTATGAACGATTTTGAATTCAGTAGTAATATGGTTCTATCAAAGTCAATATTCTCTGATGCACAAAAATTCTATCGTCCACAATATATTTAGAAAAAGTTTATTAATTTCGTTTGACTAAAAAATGTACGACAGTTTTACACATTTTCCATTCAAAATGCAAAAAATATTATTTGCCTTAAACAAAATTTCTTAACCGAACGTCAAAGTCATAACTGCATTTTAATAATTATTAAAATTGAGTTTCCACGTGAGAAATTACCAAATATTCCATAATTTTTTGGTTTATTTTGAAGAAACTTATTTGTTCAAACTTAAGTTTAAGTTGATGGAGATTGTCTACTTAAACGAAAAGTTAACTAAATTCAAAACATTTATAATGAAAGGGTTACCAAAATTCAAAGACAAACAATTCAATTGATGGAAATCCAATATTATTTATGAACTATTATAACGGTAGAACTCTGTTTAAATCATAACAAAATACTTTGTTAAAAAATAATTTTGAATCGCAAAATAATGTCACTCAATACAAATTTGGAGCGCTAACCGATTCACATTAAATTTTCAAATTTTATTCATTAATATTATTGTAAAAAATTATACTCGTATTTTTTTAAAGTCATACCATTTTTAAATACCATCCAACCCTTCGGAATTTATTAAAATAGAACGAAAAGCTAGTTGTAAATTTTTAAACGGTAAATTATATATGTACTTTATTCACTTTTTATGTATTATAATTTTCCTTTTGTGGCTATTGCGGTGAACGTTTTATTGATACCAATGAGAATATAATACGAGTAACCTATATAGGTATTTAATATTATTATTTAAAAATGTGTATTCGGAGAAAAAAATTATTCATATGTTATGTGCTTACTGCTTAATGCGTTTTATATTTCTCCGTACACGGTCGGATGAAAAAACCTTCGGTTTAAAAATAAATTGTACCTTTATGGTATAATACGCTATACGCAGTTATAACATTAAGATAAACGTCAATATAATGATTTTATACGTCATCTTACATACTTTTCGAGGGTCACGAATATTTTTTTTTCGTAGGTATTCAAAAAAATATTATACACTTAAAATTAAAACCCCTAGAAATGGTTCTTCTTCCGTTTGAATAATATACCGGTTATCATATGATACACATGACGTAAAGTAGCTGAAGCGTTTAAATTGATTTTAATGCGGTGAGATAATGTTTTTTTATTTATTTATTTAGGTTTACAAGAATTTGTTCTACTTTAAATCGTTGTATTTAGCTTATACAAATCGTCTAACTACGTTCTACTAAAAATTGAAATTTGGTTTTCTTGTAAGTATTATATTCATTTCTCATTGTTTTGAAGCGAAATTACAATGAATAATTTCTTACGATGATCACCTCATCTCACAACGAGCATACTTTAAGCAGATGCAGATTATATTTTAATCTTTGATAGATTTTTATTTTTGAAATTAACTAGTGTCTTGTTAATTTTCCAAAATATATCATAAATATTACTATATAATAATTATATTTTATTCTAGTATAATAATGATTATATTAATGCGTTTTGAAAATCAAAATATGTTGATCACACGGGGACATAGATAGGCAAAATAGGTGCATTCAAGCCGTGGTTACATATTTACAGTATCTCATCTCAATGAACAATGACGTGATAATATTCATTACATAAAATGCATTTTGGATTTCAATTTATATAATTGTACTAAAATACAATTTAAAACTAGCACTTAATAATGAAGCGTAAACAACGATATACCGCGCGTTCACCAATACATTTAGGGTACACTGAATTTCTCTGTTGGATTATATTGGAATAAATCGATTTTTTTGTTACGAGCTAGTGGTATATAAATATTAAATATACATATTTAATCCATTCCAAACGTGTAAAACAAAAATACATGAAAATATTCAAAAAGTAGCCAATAATAAATAAACAGTTTTATGCATTTTAATGAATCGTAAAAATGTATTATATATTATAAAATTGAAATGGCTATAATTCAGTCAATTGTGGTTTTAGAGCCATGGTTAATAGGTCAAAATTCCTTAAAAAAATCGATTTATCCAAACTTGGTATCTAAAAAATCGGTAGCCATTTAAAAAATACAAGTAATACATATATTGCGCATGCGTGTACCAAGAGGGTTAAAAATTTGAAATTGATCTGAAAATATATATATATATATACCATTAGCTTGTAAAAAAAAATTCGACTTCTTCCAATATAATCTAGCAGAGAAGGTCATTGTTTCTTAAATTAGTGAATGAAATTCATAGAAAATAATAACGATGACATAGTCGACAATAGAAATAGTATTAACATTTTAAAATAGTATTTTGACCTCTCATGACAAAATGGTGATTCAATTCATGAAATGTATTTTTATTTTTTATTTTAATGAGATGATTTTGACAAGGATATTATAATATTTCGATAATTATTAGGAACATATCATTTGCAAACAAGTATAATATACTATCTTAGTAAACTTACACTACTAAATTTGATGAAAGTTTAGGTGTCGTTCAATCAGTATATTTGTTTATAAATCGAAATTCAAACACAGACCAAATGGTCCGGCGTGAATTCGCAGATCATCTGACCATTGTTCCTTCTCCTTTACTTTACCGTTTTATTTGTTCTTAACTAATATACTATGCCAATTTTTTTTTTAACACTTAAAACTTTTTTTTGATAGCAGAAAACGATTTCATAACCCAGGTCATGTTTGTATTTTTTTTTTTTTTTGTCTTATTATCCTCGTTTTATGATATTCCAAACGTTATTTTCAATGTTTTCACAATTATTTAAATTTATATTTACTATTTTGTTATTACAATGTTGGTGTAAAACTATTCCCGATCAGAACACGGGCCATCGCCTCAAATAACGCAAGCACGTGAATACGGCGTTGGCGAACGGGGAATACACGAATCTATAATAACACGAAACCATTTTATTGCGATACTGTATGGATGAATACATAAGATCAGTGGTTCTCAAATTTGCACGACCACGGCCCAAATTTTTCCCTGAAAATCTATTGCAACCCACACGGTTTAACATTTACAGGACCAATAAGTTATACCGAAAAATCAATGTTAATTTTGTTCGTTAATTTTATTACTTATTGATTTATCCTATAAATTCCATAAGCTTATAATTTATATCATTTTACAGATGTATTTTTTATAATGAAGCGTACGCGAAGTGTATGCTTATTTTTCCCGCTGTGACTGATAACACAGCAGCTTATAATTTATACGGTATAAAACAATACACATATCTTAAAATCTATATAATTAAAAAAAATATCCCACGACCCGCCGAAAAATTGACTTACGAACCAAAGCTTGAGAAACGCTTCCTTAGACGTTGCGCAGTCTATAGCAATCGTTATGCTAACGATGACAATAAATCACGTTAATATTGGCGTATTTTCACGCGTTGTTCTCAGACGCAATAATATAAGTCGTTAATAATAGTATTGACCTACTTATGACAGGATCCGCGAAGTTGACCGCCCAATGTAAACATTTTTTCTCCAAATTTTGTGCTTACAAATACTTACAAATGATTTACAAATACGAGTAATTTACAAAATTTGGAGAAAAAAATTTCACATTGGGCGGCCAACTTCGCGGAGCTCCTATGACACGTTCAATTTACCTACACCAGATAGGCTAGACGGATGGTGGACCTATACGGCGTCGTCGTCGTCGTAATCGAACAATCGGATCGTCGGTCGATATGATGTCACACGTGCGAGTACAATAATATGGACGTGGACCGGATTAGTTGTCTGAAACGATATCCTTGCTACCGCTGTATCGGGTATCCGATATATATATATATATATATATATATATATATATATTTCTATTGAAATCCACGTCGGTGTATTCGAATTAATATTTTGACGGTTCTCTAGCCGCGGCGCGCGCAGTGCGCACACACGGTATTATACAAAAGTCACGAGTACGAGGAACGTCCGCGGAAAAATTGACATTATTTGTAGAACTCGATAATTAGCTTTTTGTACCGCATCAATGAAATATGTTTACAACGATTATATTGCATACTTAATTGCGTTCATAAACAGATGAAGGTATTATATATATATATGTGTGTACAGGTACTTCATTATTAATGGGAATGGGAATCGTATTTTTTTTTTTTTAACAGTATAATTATAATGCTACATGTATGTATACCGCTAATCGTCGATATATGGGTCATACGTGCACTGTCCGGACGGTTTATTGCGGATTTATCGTACACCGGTAGCCAATTTAACTTATTACACGATATACACGACTTAACATAACTTTAAAATGTTTTAAATATTAATTAATATTGTTTAACGTCCATCGTGCGCTTAGTTCAAACTTTAACGGCAAATTACATATTATGTAGTGTATGTGCCCAATACATTATTTTAGCGTTAAATGTTTTGTGTCCTGATAAGATAAATTTTATTTAGACAAATTGAAATGAAAGTACTCAGTACAATTAAAAACGTTGTATTTTATCTTCTGGATAATCTCTCTGTGTCTTCATGAATCGACCGTTGTTACTTCTTATAGTATACACGTGTTTATGTTTTTTATATAAGTACATAATATTTTTTTGTGTATGTAATATATTGTATACAATGAACAGCGACATTATTGATGACCAGACTATATAGTTATATGATTCACGTTTTACGACCGAATTGGACGTAATTATGTTAATCAGTTGTGTGAACACATATTTCTGTGTTTCGGTGTTGATGTTGTGTGATGAACTGCAGTAGACAAGTAATAAGTCAATCATTTTATTTTTATTAAGATGTCCGATTTTTTTATCTTATTTTGGTAAATGAAGGTTTTTTTATATAAATTATATCTAATCTAAATTTAATTATTTTAAGTTTAATTGTCCGAGTGCCCAATTGTACTAGTGATTAATTTTCCTAGAGTTTAAATGTTTGCGTATTTAATTGCCCATGCTCTCGATTTTCCACCAAAAAATGGTCGGTGATGAATTTTGCTACGCCCTATTGTCCTAGATCCGTTTATTGGTAAGGATCTTAAATTATTTAAATAATGAGGACTAAAATTAATTTGTTTTTAGGTTCCATTGCTTACTAAATACTTACAAACGATAATACTTACAAAGAAGGAACATTTAGTTTCACAATAGTAGGACGATGTACCATAGTAACACAAATACTACTAATATATGAAAAGTGTCTATTTCTATAAACTCTACAGTTAACTACTGTTTTTACATGGTGTGTGTTGCTAAAGTACCTTACAGTTTATTGTGTGTGATTATATTATTATTGTATAGTTTGTTATGCTAACATACCCAACTACAACCCTAACCATGGTCGTAATTTTATTTCTGTTATGTTTTTATTTTATTTCTTTACTCGACTTAGTTTTACTACCGTTAGCACGATAACCACGTCTTTTGATTTTTCAGGATTAAATGTTATTATAAAAGTATATTTTGTTCAAATTATCCATGTAGGCATTGAAAATAATTCATAATACCTATGATAACAAAACGAAGGGTTGAGTTACAGTAAAAATACTATAAAAACTAAAAGCTTTTTCACCAATAGCAAGAATATAAAATAATTTTTTTTTCAAATAACACTAACATTGAGATGATTGAAAAAATATTATTCAGTGATTATTGTTTAATAAAATTATTTTACAACATACGTCCTATTATGTAATACTTGATAAACTATAAGAGTTGTAGAGCAAAACTTAAGTATCTCTTACTCTTGGTTAGCAACCTTCAAAAAATATAATAATTTGTATACAACACGCATCAAGGCTTTTCAATATAATAGATACCACTGAATTAGTTCGTGTGCTGGATACGAAATCAATAGTATGGATTGAGTATTTAATCGATTGAATATTAAAATATTAAAATTATACCATTTTGTAATAAGGGAAAATAATTTAAATATTTTATTATAGGTACAGTTGTTGCTAGACACGCAATTTTTAATTAGAAAGTAAGCCTTGAAATCTTGAAATGAAACGCAGTTGTAAAAATATATATACAGCATCAGAAGCGCATATCATTAGCAAATTAGTTAAGTTTGTTTTAAAAGATTTATTATTTGGTAAAAGCAGTTCTTTTTGAAGCTTATAAAAAATTATACACAAGTTTTTTTTTTAAATATGAAGCGAGATGGAGTGGTAGTTAAAGGAATAAAGTTGTCATTAAATTTAAATCTAGTACCTACTATGTTTTGACCGACTGTTTTTATTTACTTTTTAATATTTTGTTTTTTTTTTTTACATATTTATAAAGCGATTATAGTGCTTTAGTATAAAAAGTTTTTTTTAAGTGGCATAAACTTTTTAAGAAATCTGTCTTCATTATCATGTTATTGTCTTTTATACTTATGTTGGGCATTTTCAGACTCTTTACAAGATGTGATGCTGTGTATGATTAATTAAGATTAGAATTATTGTGTATAGTTAATTAGAGCTTTAAGACTTGATAAATAATATTTTAGTTTGAGTATGAGCAGAAAATGTAACTTATCATACAATTATTCTGGAATTAAGAATTTATTATGTATTGTAATAATAACAATTATTTCTATGGTAGTAAGAAAAAAAAATGTTTGTATGATAATAATATTATGATTTATTAATTAACCATAGTAAATAATATTTTATGTCACTTAGATTTTAAATCTAGATAAGTCTTAGAGTACTTTGTAAGTTTATAAAAAAATTATATCATACCAAATAGGCAATAATAGTAACCGGTCGATGTATAAGTATATCATTAAAATAAAAAGTTGGCTTTGATCAAAGTTAATAGTTAACTATACATGTTATATTGTTGATATGATTATTCAAAATAAAATAAAAGTAATTTTAATTACCTACCTTTTATTTATGCATTGTTTGTTTTTAAAATTTTTAATTTTTATTATACTCGATGTAATATAATACACTGTATTGTAATATACTTTCTTAAAATTACTAGATAATAGCAACGGTCTTAAATTTTAATAATGATGATACCGTTTTTTTCTTAAAAGATCCTTAATTTACACTTCTATAGTATAATATAAAACATACTACACGCATACTTGATTGTTCCTTAATTTTTTTTTTTGTTTGTCACGTATAAATAAATTTTTACAAAGTATAAAATACTGATACACAATTTTTCATATAACTTGCAAACTTTTAAATTAACACCTAACTTGCTGCTCTTTCGGCTATTACTTCCCATACTATGTAATTTATATCAAATTAATATTTTTTGCCGTGTTTTACAAATGTGTCAGATCTTGTGGCATCACTAAAATACAAAAAATATGTTTTAAAGAGCATCAGCAAATATTTTAATATTGTCTCTTAATATAAGAGATAATATATTGTTATTAATATAGACAAGATTCATTTTGGAATATCATGTTTAGCTAGATCATAATATAATATTATAGTAATCGTGTACTGTTATACTTCTAGGGAATATGTTTTTGGAATTCTACAGGACCATGTTTTGTGCGCACGGTAGTCAACCGTGGTATTTACAAGTAGTTGTAATACATAGATTGACCAATAAATATGTCATTGATATACGCGACTTAGGTAGGTATATAGGTTTTAATAATATCGTACCGTTGTAAAACGTTTCGGAAAACTATAGCTATTACGACGGAAGTGACAAACCGTTGATAAATTTGTGATTATCGTGAAAAAATGTGACTATTTTTTGCGCAATTTCCACGTCTCGTTCCACTTATTTATCACTGCGTGTTTGTCAACGTAAACACCCTGACCTTCCAGCTCACTGCTACAGTAGCTAAGTAGCTACGTAGTTTTCTGTTCACCTCCTGCCTACACTTTATAACACGCATATAACTGTTTCAATATTAAATCAGAATAAATAATTCAAGTTGCAAAACATTGCGTAATAAGTTTAGTTTACTGTATGAAATGGCAATATCCATAACTATTAAATAAAAGTGAAAACATTTTTTTTTCTTTTTTTTTTTTTTTTTAGTTTAGTCAAACCTAATTAAAAGTTATTTATTCAATTAACTATGTGTTCATAATAATAAAGTAATCATTTTCCATTGTTATATTTCAAAAATATTTTGATTTCCATTGCTGTGGACGAAAATGCTGAAACTTCCGTCGACCAGTGTGTGTTGCAGTCAGACTTTGATTACATTTTACTAGTTAGTGTTGGATTTATTCTTACCACGTTCAGTGGACACTGAAAGTATTAATTTTTTTCAATTTTTATTAAAAACGTTCCGTAAATCCTAATAAGTGTCTATCCATTAGTTATTATTATTTTAATAATAGCTCAACCAATCGATAACGCTCAATTGATATTTAATAAGAAATTTATTATTGCCAATAAACTGTGCTATCTCTCAGATATCTCGTAGTATTATAAATTGTCCCCAGGGAATTTTCAATGCTTTCGCGACAGTACTACGAACAAGACGGTAAGTACTTAATACTTACAGTATAAGTATCATTAATCATAATTATTTTCGATTTAGTTTACTAAGATTAATATTGTAGGTTTTTATTTATATATATATATGTGTGTGTGTGTGTGTGTGTGTGTATTTTTTATAGTAAATTATATTTCATTATGTCCGACCACGATTGATTATTACATGATTGCAATAATGAATCATACACAATTTAAAGCAATTAAAAAAATACATTAAATCAATATTAAGACGTTTTAAATGTTATTCGCAAAACTATGATATATAATATATATATATATATATATATTTAATGTATAGAATGCGAAAACAGAAATATCTTTACATGATCACTGATCGGTAAATTTATTAATTTCTAGGATCTACTATGTAGTATTGATTACCGGTTGAGCTTGCTGGCTTCTATTAGTGATCGCTGGCCTTGAGTGTAACACACTTAGGTTGAAAAAACGGGGGGGGGAGGTTCTCGTTCCGGATACTAAACCTTTGTGAGCTATATTCGAGTACATATTTATATCGATGAGTGATGTTTTTTTTATTAACCATTAATGTAAGTGATAGTTGTAATAAAATACGCGTACAGTGTAAAAAATATATAATATTATGTGGGGAGGAGTATTCGGGAATTAGCTGATTGAAAAAACGATAAACACAGTACATAATAATATACTATCGAATATTATTGTTTGACGAATTAAGCGCCTAAACTCCTAAAACACTCGAATTCTGAAGCTGTTTCAAAATTGTGAATATTATAAAAAAAAGCTTTACGTAGATATGTACAAGAGCATCGCGCCAGAGATGTTCGGTATACTCATATCGTTTTGTGCGCATAATATTATTATTTCCTTCTCTCTCTATATATATATATATCACACGTACTTGCGTCATATCGAATACGTCGAGTACGCAATAATTTTGCTCTATGTAATTCATATAGAATTAATATTCTCACGATCTGCTCTGATGACGATCGCAGGCCTACTACGCGTAACCGAACATCCGAAACCCGCGGCGTCGCGGAAAATGATCGGTCGGAAGTCGTGCGGCCGACCAAAGTAGATGATGATGATGATAATAATAATATACAACAATACGCAATAATATTGCATTAACATGTATATATATATATATATATATTATGCTGGCGGTGCGGACGGGGTTTGTGGGTTCGGGGGGCGCATGACGCGGATGAAAGTCAAAACGACGGCGGCGGCGGTATCGATAATAATAATAATAATAATAATGTATTGGAACCTATTGCCGACCAATATACATATATATATATGTATACGTTGTAACAGAATAGGTATATTTGACATCGGGTCTGACGCGCGGTAAAAGACCGGAAAACGACCGTCCGCGAAATCCTATACGCTTTTATGCGTTCCACGTGTCAGCGCCGCCGCCGCCGTCCGTCACTCACTCGACTATACCGCCGCACGGCTACAATAATAATAATAATAATAACCGTCTACACGATGACTACGGCGAACGCCAATTTGTCGACAGATAAACCAATTGCGCGTCACGTCAAAACCGACGTCTGTCGCGCGCCGAATTATTAATAATTATATTATTATCGCGTTTTTCAATTATTATTTCTTTTCTTTTTTTTTATCTTTGCATAACTTGGAACGTTTTTAGAGTCTCGAAGTTTTTTATTTTTTATTTTAACGATATCTTTCAGATTTTTGAAATCCCCGAGTGTACAGAAAACAGAAATACTTGTTTTTTAACGCCTTCATGACGTGTTAGTAGGGTTATTGTAATAGAAACGTTATGCTTACAAGTGAAAATATTCAGCTAGTTGTATCCGAAGGAGAAATCGATATTTCCAACTAAATGTGTTTATAACATTGCGTCAGTGTGTGACGTGTTAATGATAACATTAAAATGTGACTGAATGTTTGAGAATAATCGGTAAATTTTATAGTCGGCAGTACGTACGAATGTTTTGTTTTTAGCGAGGACTTAAACGTCAAACAGTGGTCACTGTTTTCAAGCCATTGGAACCGATATATAAGGGTATGTTGTTGACCGACGAGACTTGAGCAGTTGGGATTGTCAGATTTTAATTTTGAAAACCAATGTAGACGACTAATAATCTATGAGAAAATTCAATTAAATTACCACTTGTTGTTGGATCATTACTGAACAAGGTCCAGTAACGATGATACAAACTTTTATTTTTCGAACGAAAATCTCCCCGTTTCACTACAAATCACAAAGCAAAAATGATGTTTTAAAAAAATTTAAATCCGTATACAACCGTCAAACGAATAAACTTTAAATTTGAAAATATAGTCGACCTCGCTGTAGAATCGTATTATCAAAATTTCTAAAAACATAATTTGAATAAATTATGCAGAAATTTAGCATAAAAATAGAGTGAGCAAAACTAGAAAATTTACCCTGCTGAAACGTAACGACCGGTACAACACGCACATATTATTATAATAATAATACAATATCATAACATAAAATAATGTGTACTACGAGTGTACGACCAACTGTGCAGGTATGTACCACTACCAACCCCACAACATGTATATATCTGTCTGTAATATACTCACGAAGTTTATCAATTATATCGTATTATTACTCGACCCGGCCCCTCAGCCGACGCAAAACTTAAACTCCCGTCTAACACGAATATCGGAATATCATAATAATAATATATAATGGGGCGCTGTGCATAATATTTTAATATGCATCAATGCATTATATTTCACACACGTACACTGCGTGTGCAGTAATAGTCTGCACAAATGCATCTGTCACGTGTACGCGCGCGGCGCCGCATGTAATAATAATATAATATTATAACTACTGTACATACGCCCGTACGACATAATAATATTATTATTCACGTGTACGGCTATGGGCAATAATATAGGTCGGTCTGTCTGTTTGCCTGTCGGCCTGTATAATGTACGCACGCGGCACGTCCCGCGTTCGAACAGCGACGTAAATAATGTCGTCCGCGTCGTATTTTCTGCATTTCGATAAAACCACGCGCATGACATTATAATATGTGTATTACGGTGTGCAAATGAACACGGTTTCTGCGGAGCGTGTCGAAACAGCAACGGCGAAAAAAACCGCACGTATTCGTGTATCTTTTCCCGAGTTTTTCGATACTCGAGCCACGGCTGCATTATAAGCTCGACGTACACTGCAATGGATCACCGCAATTAATTATGTTTTTGGAAGTCCAATATTAAGGAATTCAAAAAGTGTTTCGAAATAATTTTTAATTTTCAATATTATTTATCTCAGTAAATTATGAAAATAAAATAAAATGTATAAAATCTTCGTTTAATTAACAATAAAAATAATAATAATAATAATAATAATAATAATAATGATAATTTTAAAAATACAAATTATTCGTCTATGGGTAAGATACAATTTGTCCGTTGACTGCATGTGATTCACGATGGACCGAAATTTGGTGATATAATATGATCTATACTATAAAGGGAAACCGTATTTGAAAAATAAAATCTTATTTTTATTTACACCCACTTTAGGGGAACCATAGGGTTTCGTAACAACCCCCAAATACATTTTAGTATCCTCCCTTCATCCAACAAAATAGTTCCAAATCGTTAGGTTTGGTGAACTGTGAAAAAGATTTTTATTTAACTATTATCAAAGTTTTATTGATTTTAGTTTAAAATATAGCAGCCAAATTCCCAAACTATACAATTTTATAGAGAATAAATATTATTATGTTTGACAAAACGTTAAGCGTTGTACGAGCCCATATATATTATATATATAATGGTAAACACTAAAAAATAATCGTTTAATTTTATGAAAAGACATTTAAATGATATCTTCATCAGCACTATATTCGCTAAATGTTCTTGAAAAGTAAGCCATAAGTAAAATATAATATGCCAATCTTTATTTCCGTTGTTCTTGGGAGCGTAGATGATTTTTGCATTGTTAATTAAACTGTTTAACATAAACAAATAAATTCGTGTTTAATTCAAATTTTCAAAATATTACCTTATAAACAGTTTCTTTATATTATTATTCTAATTTATTTGTTTAAAACAACTATTAATAATACCGAAATTTGTAAGGCTATTGTTAAAAGTTGTGATACACTGGTAATAATACAGCCTTAATAAACGTTTTGTTATAATAATGTATACAATGTATGTAGGTATATTTTATATATTATATATTACATTGTATGATATGTTTAGTATGTATAAACTATATATTTGAATAACTTAATACTTGTGTCCTTACTAAGAAAAAAAAAAATATGTGAACAATCAATTTTGAAATATAAAAATTAATATTTGAATTATAAGATCAGTACATTTTGACTATTTAAATTTTATACTAGAATTATCAAGTAGATAATAAAAATTTCAATTTTATCCTAATCTTGTTTTCCAATAGAATTACGTAATATATAGTAAAACGGCTATTTGAATTTGAAAATAAACGTAATATACTATATATATATATATATAAAGTGCTTAAGTAAAATAAAATAAAAAATAATTAACTTTATGGTTACAAATTAATTAACTTATTTTAGCGATGTGAGATTTTAGATATTTACATAATTTTAAGACTAATCAACTAAACATATACCCTAAATAATTGTTACAAAGAGAGTACTCATATCGATTATTACGCGACTGCTTTAAGTTAATATACCAACTATATATCAATTTCTTAATTTACTGTATGAATATATATATATATATACATATTGCGGTGTATGTTCATAGTTGGCGAATGCTGACAGTCACCTGGTGAATGTCGACATAAACATCATAAATTAATCAATGTCGACATACACAACACAGTTTTGGTTAATGTTATATAGTGTAGACTATAGAATAGATAACATATAAAATACAACGTGTTCAATTCAATCAATGAATAATACATTATTATTATTAGATAATATATGTATTATTCATTTAAATTATGTTTGTTTTATTAAAAAAAACATTGTCGATCCCTTAGTACACCAGTGATTGATATTAAATTTACTTTGCACACTAAAAACTGATATTTGGCACGTAAAAGAAAATTATTTTAGTTGTTGTGCGAATCAATTATTGTACACAATGTATAACTGCGATGAATGACAATAGCATACTAAATGGCAGTATAACTAGCCCGAGCTAGGCCTTTGCCGAGATATAATAATATAAAATTTGTTGGGTAAAGTAATAAAATATCTTATCGAAAATATCAACTTGTACAATATTATCTAATATTTTATAGGTAGTTTGTATATTATAATATATTGTTATATCGTAACTTTCCCGTTATTATGAGATTAAATTTAAATAAAACATAATCTATATCATCGATATTCACCAATATCGCTATGTAAGTTTTATTATTCACTAGTAAATGCTTAGTACAAACAGTACTCGTTTAAACACACATAAACATTCACAGTAACACAATATATATTTTTCAATAATATATATAAATACCTACCTATACATTATTTAAATTATAAACTAAATAATTATGATAGTTGGTTCGTTACGAATATTAAAAAGAATCCTTTGAATGGTTAAATTATAATTAATATATACAATTTATTATTTTTAGCTTTAAGAAAAATTTAATTTTGGTATTATTTTATTAAAATATTTCAGAGATCTATAAAACTATGCATAATTCTCATAATCACTAGCTAATGGCATTTCAATTATGAGAATAAGACATAAAAATAACATTTCTACAATAATTAACAAGAAAATGTATTTTTAATTTTGATAAAAATATTCTAAAATATAAACATTATTTACCATAATGGCTACGAATATAAAAACATTCTGTCAATAGGACTAATTAAAATAACTTTTAAGATAATGATTATTTTTAACACAATAAAGTAATATAGAAACCAACAATTATTTTATAAACTTAGGAAATCAAATTTTTTATAAATAGTCCGTATATTATAGAGTTTAAAATAAAATAAAAAAAAATAACTATAATTATAATTGATGGCATTGCACACGCAATATTATATTAAGGATTTAATTTATTAAAATTAATTTGAAAAATAATAGCGCAGATAAAAATAAAACGTAGTAGTTGTGTGCTTTAATATACTAAATTCTTAATATAAATAATAATATTTTAAAATTCTTAATACTTATAAAGTTATAAGTATAAGTAGGTATAAAATTGTATGATTAATTAACCAACGAAAGAGTGGTATTGATTAAAATTAAAATATTCCTCGACTATAAATAAAAATAGTTTATAGTTTAACACGGCACTAAAACATATTGATAAGGTTTAAAACTTGGAATCGCTGAAGGATAGTACGCGCGAAAATATATGTCAGAAATTTAAAAAAATTGTATTCGAACCATTCGAACGAATAGTTTTTGAATTATTTGATTCTGTATGCGTAACTGTGCGAATGTCAACGAAATTATCGCGTTTTCCTTGGTAAAAAAATAAGCTGAATGAAACATTTTTGTGACGTGTTGTTTGCGACATATTGACTGTAGGTACCGACGGACGTGCGCAACAGAGTCTCTGCTAGCAAACCTTTAAGGGCCCTGGGAGGCTGGGACCGATACTTGATTGTGGACCTCCAACAATGTAAAAAAAACATACTCCTTATCCCTGTGTAAATACTATAAAATTTTCTGTAATCGTAGTGCACGTGAAGGTATGATAATAATTAACTATTAAGAAACAATGTTACCATTGATTAAATTTACTTATTACGTTGATTTAATTAATGATTGGGTCTCATATTAGGAACTAAAATTCTGTACCAAATCGAACAAAAAATACATGAATTCTATATTACTATATGACAATAAATTACTGCACAAATGAAACAAATTATAATAAAATCATTGTGTATAATATATAAACATATAAGTAACAAAAATAAATATAAAACATACTTAATTTATACTATAATAAATATTAAATGGATAAATAAAATGAAGTCTTCTTTCATAACCGCTCAAAGTCAAAGTTTTTAATAAATCATTTTCTATTGTTTGTATTAAAAATGTTATAATGTAGTATTTTCGTACAAAAAATCAATAAATAATTGTAAGTTAATAAACCCGCAAGCTCTCTTAATTTTTTCCTATATTCAACAGGGGTGTTCCCATAGGGTATACTACATATACGCCGTATACTCTCAAGATATTTTGTCAGAAATATGGGTATACTGCGTATACTCTCAAATTATATACAAAAAAAAACTGGTTTTGGTTACTCAGAAAATGCTACGAAAGTCAATTATTATTTATGACGCTGATAACGGAAATATGACACTTATATCTTACAACTATTATTAGATTCTCAGAAAACAAGAAACGAACTATCGCGTTAGATGATGGAAATGCGTCTGACTCTGAACACGATTAATTTAATCAGTACATCCGTTACCGCCGACTTGTAACATTTTATTATTTTTATAAATCGATTGTGCGTTGTGTGATCTACCGTTTGTGTTTACCGTGAATAAGTTCTTAATTCTTTTATTAATTATTATTTACTAACGTATTCATTTTATTTGAGCAGTTTTATTAATTTATTTAATTGAGTTTAATTAACTATCCTAATCTGTTTTACTGTATAAAGTGTTATTTAAATTTTTATCAAAATATGAGTTCGAATTTTAAACGTGAAAGCGGAACACTTGATAGTTTTTTTATGCCCCGAGAAAAAAAACCTAAAAATGCGACTAATACTGCCATTTGTGCTACTAGTTCACACGAGCTAGTGATGCCCAATGAAGATAATTTTGTTAGTGATAGTCAAATCGATAATCAAATACAAGATGTATGGGATACTTCCAAAATTTGGCCTGCATTATGGACAAAAGAACAGGTAATAGAGTTTCAAAAGAAAAACTCATGGTTAAGTAGCAAAAATGGGAAACTAGGATGTAATAATTGCATTCAAGCTAAAAATAGTATCAATTTTCAAAAATCTAACATCGATAGCAAAGTTCGAATTTCTTCTGAGTGGGTAGGCTTTGAAATCATAGCTGCTGGGTGTAATCGTACAAATCAACTGGCTTCATTAAGAAATAAAATTAAACAACATTCAGAAAGCAAAGCTCATGTGTTAGCTGAAAACATATTGAAAAAAAGCTCAGACAAAGTATTAGATAAAATGTTCGAACGTATATCTGAAGTAGAGATTGATTCCAATACGCGACTTTTTAGAACTGTATATTGCTTGGCAAAAAATCACCGTCCCTTTAAACAGTTTGAAGAACTTGTTCAATTACAACAAATCAATGGATTGGACATGGGATCTTCCTTACATAGCAGAATAACTGCCACTCGAATGGTAAACGTCATTGCAAAGGAGATGCGCAAACGACTTATTTTACGCCTTATACAGTCGAATTCGAAATTTACCATAATGATTGACGAATCAACAACGCTGAGTACCAAATGTACACTAATTTTGTATATTTCATCATATTTTGACGTAGAATCGCCGGTTGTAGCATTCTTAGACCTGATTGACTTAGATAGACAAGATGCTGAAACTATCGAAAAATCTATTTGGTTAAGTTTAGAATGTAATGGGATATCAACATCGTTTGCATTAAACAACTGGATTGCTTTTGCCAGTGACGGAGCAAGTGTAATGACGGGTAAGAAAGCTGGAGTTGCTACTAAACTACGCGAAAAAATTCCGAATCTATTTACCTGGCATTGTTTATGTCATCGCCTCGAACTCTCAGTACATGACGTAATAAAAGATTGTACTGGAGTCTCTCGTTTCCAAAGTCTAATGGACAAACTCTACGCTTACTATCATCAAAGTCCTAAAAATTCAATGGGTTTAGATAAATCTTGTGTTGAAGTAGGCATTGAAATGAAAAAAATAGGTCGTGTTTTGAATGTACGCTGGTCTGCAAGCAGTTTTCGAACTATAAAAGCCATATGGAATAATTATCCGGGAATATATTTACATGTTAGTAAAACACATGATGTGACATCAAATGGCATAAAAAAAAATTAGAATCCTCTTCTTTTTTGGAGGAACTTGGACTTTTTTACGATGTTCTTTCTGAGCTTGCAATGTTATCTTGTATATTACAGTCCAGAAAAACAACTCTAATGCGTGCCCAGTCGGAGATAAATAGAACGATTAGAATTTTAGAAAGTCTGAAAGCTGAACCTGGGGAAAAAGAAAAGGAAATTATAGAAGCTATTCAGAAAGGAATTAACAAAGGTGTCAATATTACAATGACAAAATCAGGAGGGATTAACAGGTTACAATTTTTGCAAAATTTAGTAGACAGAATGCGTCAACGCTTATTTGATGACTCAAAAAATAAAACAATGCTAGAAGACATTCAGGTAAAGAAAAAAACTATTATTTTGATAATTTATTTCAATATTTTGATTATTTAAACAGAATAAATGAATATTTAATAAATCGTCTTTTATTTTATAGGTAATTGATGAAGTGTTCAAAGTAGCAATTAATGATGCAAAGGGAGAAGATGAAGTTAAAAGAGTATCACGGACATTAGGTTTTTCTGAATTTGAAAGTGTAGTTGACTTCCGTTCAAGAAATGTTTTTTCTAGTTTCATGAAAGCATTAAATATACTCCCAACTTCAACAGCTGATTGTGAACGAGGGTTTTCCGATATGAATTTGACAATAACTGATTTAAGGACTAGCTTAAACATTGAAAATGTGTCAGATTTGATGTTCATCTCTATCAATGGCCCTTCAATTGCAGATTTTAATCCTAGACCTTATATTAAAATTTGGTTAAGAGATCACCGTTCTGCCGTTTCCACTCCTAGAGGTAAAGAAAGAAAAGAAATAGACGACGAAAATAAGATGCAGAAATTATTTTTTAACAATTTATTTAATTAAATTTTTTAGTATTTGTATATTTTCATATTTTATTGACTTATAAAGGTAATTTCAAGCTTTTTTTAAAAGTTTGATTTTTTTTTTCATATTTTTAACACATCCTTTATAATTATAGACCACAGTAAAAATATTTGTATATTATTAAATATTCATGTTTATTACTTTTATTTTAAAAAGATTTATGAGTATTTTTAAATACTTAAAAAAAGGTTCTATTTGTATCATTCTACCCTCCCTTGTTTAAATCATGGATCTTCACCTTGACTAGAGTCTTAGTATACTCTCAAAAAAAATATTGGGAACACCTCTGATATTCAATAGTAAATGAAAAAAAGTCTCAGACGAGAAACTTGAAACACGTGTGCGCCCAGAACGCCATTTTACATTTGCGGACGTTTGAGAAATGTTGTCGCCATACTGGCCAGTACGTGATTTTAATCTATAACCTGTATGATAAATTCGACGTTTATTATAATATTATAATTACATTCGTCGTATAATCGGAAATCTAACAAAATTAATTATATATACGCTCATTGGAGACGAAGATATTATGTGAATGTTATAGCCAATTGAAATATTGTATTATAATATTGTGCTATTGGCGATGAACTAAAAAAAAAAAAAAAATAAATAAATAATTTAAAATGTTTTTTTTTCGACTTACTTACTCGGGTATATCACAGTTGCTGTTCTTTAAGGTAATATAGTGCTATTGAATATCTATAGTACTGATTTGTACGCACCAATGTGCTATATGCGCTTTAAAAAATATTGTTAAGTATAAAATGTGCAAAGACCCAGAGCACAGTTCAAAACTGACATCAGTAAGTCGTCACAGGACACTCAAAAATAAAGATTTTTGAAAAGATAATATTAGGAATTAGGAATAATTACGTGAAAAAAAAAATAAAATAAAAATGCCAGGAAAAGTTAAATAAGAATAATTAGGGCAGTTCGTTCTCGGCGAATCGTGTGCGCCGAAGCTTTACCGAGGCATGTATAGTGGGTTTCGCAATAATTCCGATTTTAGCCGTGAAGAGAATATGCGATTACTATTCGCCGTAGTGGTAATTTGTGTACATTATATTTTCAAATCGAATTACCTACAAATCCACAACACTGTTCGGCGTATATAATACTACGGAATTGTCGTCTCATATTATACGCCACATAATGATAGTAACCACCAACGACTCCGCAATTAAACTCTATTGGATTGCTGTCACGGCCTATGTGACGGAACACCGTCGTGATAGTCGCTCGCCCGTGTCACGCTAAAAGTGCGCACATTGATTGCACGCCCGTATATCTACATTGTCACGTAATTCATCTTGTTTGCTACGAAATCTCGTCTCTCTCTCTCTCTATCGTAATATTATTATAAATCCTGCTTAAACACAACCGCTCGGTGTAATTGTACGCCGTAATTTACACGCAGTATTTTCGATGAGCTGAAATCGCCAAGAGACTATATTATTATAATATACTATTTCAGTGTGAAATTAAAGAGATACCATAATAATTATACCGCGTTATCGGAATCTTCTCGTCGTTCTAGCGAAAATAATCTGAATCCCTTATTGTACGGATAGACGATCTATAGTAGGATTTTTGCCGAAAGTAGGTACACCGCGTAACGACGTCGTTTGCAATATCACAGGAATCAAAGAAATAATACGGGAAAAACTGTTATTATGCATAATATTATATCGATAGCGTCGTGGATAGTGTTGAAAATCTTCGGCGGGCGGCTCGAATCGTCGTATACGCCGTATTACGATAATATGACGGTATACTCGTAGGTATACGACGATAATAATACGCGTATACATACGGCCGACCTTAGTATTATAATATAACAAATTTCGGTATACATGATTATCATGATAATATTATGCGTATGCCTCTGCCACGATCAGAATACAGAACGATAATAATAACAACAGCAATAATAGTATTGTAATCAGTCTGCGTTTGTCTTGAAGACGACACGTGACCAGACCTAAACGTGAAGCTTGTACGGTACAGTGCGGTGCAGTGGGACACGTCTCTCCCGGAGCACAGCTGGTTTTGCACGCGCCGACGTCATTGCGCCGCGTGTGCGGCCCGCAAACATCACTATAGTAACAGAGTCTAGTGGGTTTGTGAGTGCTCGCGGAGCAAGAAAACACACATCCGCACATACATATATATTACTGTTCCGAGTCATTTGACCGTTGCGCTCTTTGGGGGGGGGGGGGGGGGGTGAGTGGAGGGACTACGGTGGTATATAACGGTATAATCGAGTTATTCGGCGAGAAGGGAGTTTTCCACCACCGCTGTGGAGAGACTGCCGGAGAAGACGATATATTAATAAACGTGTGTTGCGTACAGGTGTGTGTGTGTGTGTGTGTGTGTATATATATATTATAAGTTACACTCGCCCGTGGGGAGTGCGCGAAGACGATTTTCGATCCCTATCCGATCGTGTGGGCAAGTGTATGTGATGGGTAATATATATATATATACGCGCTTGTGTGATACCGAAACGTCTGAAATCCGCCCCTGTCTGCTTACATACTACATTATGACGGTAGGTATATTATATACGAATACGGGTTGTGTATTATACGAGTATATTATGTTATATTATATTATATAGTCGGCGGCAGTCCTTGAAAACGTTATGCATGACAAGAAAACTATTGAAGAACGTAAACGTAGTTAAAACGGATGATAACGATAAACAAATAGATATAATAGAATTACACTTGAAAAAAAAAGGAAAAGAAATATATACATATTAAGGTATTATAAGGATCGTCGTTAAATAAAAAAAAAATTATGTCAGACGAAATAATAATATTCACTATGTATTAAAACCGTTTTGTTTCAATTTTACAACGCGATCTATTTAATGTAAGACGCTAATTATTTCAGAAAACACTAACGTATTATAGTAGTAGTACGCTACGTGATTTTGAGTCATAACGAAACAACGTTTTTGGAAAACAAAATTATATTTTTATCGATCTAAGTCGAAAAATTTGAGGGATGGTTTATGTCAGTAAATTAGATCTAATCGCTATTTTGGGTGTCAAAAGTTAAAAAAAAATCAGTGCTTTTCTTAATGATCGGAAACAAAAACAAAACAAATAAAGAAAATGGGAATTTTTTTCGACAAAATTGAAAATGACTGTACCAACTTGTTGACAAAGAGTTTATATTATTATTTTCTATACATGGTATAACGTTTAAAATACATTTTTAGGCAAATTAAATATTCGAGTTTTTTTTTCTTATTGTTAACAAACAATATTTTGTTCGGTAAATAGCTTCACTATTGCAATATAAGGTTCTTCTCGACATTTTCTATAAAATAATTTATTTTACATGATATGGTATAATATATAGTTTCAAATTGACATGAAATTATTTGTAGATGTTTTAAGAGCCTATTCAATTTTAAACGTCTTGATGAACTTTAAAAAAAAAATGAGAATATCAACTATCATTAATTTAAAATATAAACACTTCTTATGTTCTTTTCTGCAGTTTGATATATTTTATTTTGTGTGTATAACTTTAAAACAACATTTTAAAATAAGGAAAATATATATTATGTATTAAAGTAATCATAGGACAGGTAATTTTAATAATACCAAACGAGGTATACATTTCTCAATACGATTAATGCATAACAAGAATTTATAGCATAAAATTCCATTTGAATTGATATAAAGGTAAAAAAAAAGTTAACAAAATATTTTTCTTTATGGCGATGATCATCATTACTTTTTTGAAGTATCTATACTTATAATGAAATACTTATTTTACTTATCATCAAATACATACTCTTAAATACTTTCCATAATATAGGTGTATATAGTTTGATTGAGTCTGTACATTTAAAAAGTATATTTTTCAATACTATACTTAGTTCGTATATAGCATAAATATTAACCGCTGTACCTAATAATTCGTAACATAAATTTATTATACTTAATTAAAGAATATTATATCGTATATTATTATTTTAATTTACTTAAATGATAGTAACTTGTTACACGTCTTGCTGTAATTGAGAACTAAACACTAGTATAAACTTAATTATTAGCTTAATTTAAATGTCCATGACAAACTGAAAGTTTAACGCTGGTTTTGCTCTAAAATAGTTGTCCGTATTCCAATTTCCCAACATTATACCAATTTCTCTCGGATTAAAATCATATAATATGTCCCGTTAAAATCCCTAATCTACATATCAAGTGTATAATGATATTAAATCGGAACCCGTCTGCAGTGTATGCGGTGTACGGAATACACTTCATGTGTCGTAGAATGTCAAAATATGGAAAATTCAAAACGTCACGGCTGTGCGTGTGTGGATGTTCACGAGAGTCTGTAGCTCTAGTGGGCCTCGTTCTGAGATCAGACGAGTGGAGAAATGTGTCGACAATAATTATTATCATTATTACAATAACCTGAATCGCGAAAAAATTGTTGCGTTGTTATTTTGCACGAACTGCATTTTAAAAACCTTGACAAAATCTTGATCATTCTCGTCAAATTGAGCAGTCAACGGCTAAACAATTTTTTGGAAGATAAAAAAACTATTACTATCGCTCTCGACCAGTCACAGTATGATAATAATATTATACGCATAAAATCTATTACCCGTTGTTAAAAAATGGCTTCCTCGTGCCGTGGCTGAAGAGAACTAGCCCAAAGTCCGTCCAATTTCAGACGCCGTTTCCTGTCCGTATTGTTTTTACTTGCGTGCTCGGCTTTTCCTAATGATAGCGAGGTATGTACATCATATACAATATAATATTATGTTAATAATGGTAATAATTAAAAATAAAAACAATGTACTAATGATTGGTATACATATTTGTTATTTTAGTAGGCAAGTCTAACTTATACAATTACGATTGTTTTTGGGCGTGACTAAAAAAAAAAAAAAACATTAATTTTTCTTAAACGGCAATAATAATAAGGACGTCCATCCAACATTGACATCTTATATGGTATTATTATATATTGCGTATGAATAGTGAAAAATAAATCCTCATTAACCTCCGACATCGAACAAACATAATACTATATCGAGGAATACAAAAAATTAATGATATTTAAATACATTTAATATTTAATTCATATTATCTGGACTAAACTGAAATATTACTAAAATAATGTAAATAATTAAATTCACTTTAAATATTATTACTGAAATAATAATTAATGCACAGCGAATTACAAAAGTTACAAAATGACAATAACGTAGTGCATACGAAAATAATTAATATAATGTCAATAACGTCGGTCGCATTCAAATTTCGAAATATAATTTGTGCTTTGTGGTTACATTCGTCCACTAGCAATCAGACGAAAAACAAAATAGAAGAAACCGCTGCGGACCATCATAACCTATATTGTTGTATACAACTACAAATACATATTATATTATTGTCCGTGTGAAGAACAATAAATAAATAATCTATACCAACATGGTTATAATTTTTGTTTATCTGAAAATTAACTTAATCTACACAGATACACACCATTAAACCAATAAAAATCGATTTAAAAAAACGCATTGGAAAGTATGACAACTCCTCCACGAACACTGCCAATATACTTTTATGTTAAAATATCCTGATTTTTTGATCATATTATTTATAAATTTTTTTTATTTTTTGTTTGTTTTACTTTTGTGCGTATTTATTTTGGTATTTTATAGCTAATAAAATAATTTGAACTGTTATGAGATATATAATATATATTATCTATAGGCTATAATACTACCGGCTTACACTGTGCTAAGACATATATTGTATAGTGTACGGTAGGCTGTAATATTAATTTCCGTATATTATGATTACGAAACAGTCGTATCGTAAACCTTTTAAAAAATAACATTTTTTTCGCTTGGTAGTGTAACCACGTCCCATATTGTCACGTCTCGTATCACCATTCATACCTATTATACGGTAAAGAATATTTTCCATTATTATAATTTATTACTCAACTTGTCAACTTTCTTCTTGTTTATTTCTAAAAAAAATATATAGTATTATACACTTATATCACGAGACCCGAGGAGATTATCCGGACTGAACCATATCTATAATGACTAGACATCGAGATAGATAATTCAAAAATAAAAATAATCAGTAAATGGCAACTGCGATCGAAGGTGACTTTAGCCGGGAAGCCCATTACCTCGAGCGTACTTCGGCGATGCTCTTTGCCACCGTGTGGTAAAAATGTGTTATGTGGTAGCTGCAGTTTATTATTATTATATTACATTACACAGGCTGTTCAAAGTTGAATAGAATATTTAAGACGAAACGAGTATGACATGTTACGTTATCTCGTATGGTTTATACCAATATAATAATATCTTATTTACCGGTCAATATTTTTAGACACAGATTTTCTAAGCATTTTTTTTTCCATCGTTTCTGTATCAAAGTATTGAAGATTCAGGATATATTGCTTAAACTATGCTTATCGTTATTATAACATTACATTTTTTGAATTTGAACTAATAAACATGTATTATAATTATGAAAATATATAAACATGGCGTATTACATACAATATAGGTATAATGTGATCTACGTCTAACAAGGTAGACCGCATACGAGAGCAGCACCACAATATCGTAGCTCCTCGAAATGATATTAGTAACAATCATCATGATTTGGCGGCAATATTTCTCATTAATAAAAAAAATATGAAATTAAAAACATACTGTAGAACGCGTAATACAATAACGGCGTGACGAGGCACAGGCGTGGCTCCCGGGGAAGACGGAGGAAAGTAAACGTTTGGTTTTCGGAGAGAAAAATCCCGAGGAAGATTTTCGGACCGATATTGGACGAGGGAAAGAGGAGCGCAAAAAAAATAACGAGTAGGCCAATCTCTTCGGGAGAAATAAAATATTATGTCGAACACAATCGGGAGCCGCAGATTGCGGTGGGCCGGACACGCGCGGCGAAGCCACAGCAGATTTTTACGCATTGTATTTATGGAAGATAATCCAAAATAGAAAAGTGATCACTGCAATGTTAAGACGACCGGTAGTGCGTAAAAAACAAAATAAAAAAAAAATAAATTTATATTATATTCTAACCGTTAGACCTACCGCCGTTTGCACAAACTAGCGTATTACGTCGAATACCCCAAAAATGGGACGCAAAAAACGAAACCCGTTACGACGAGGAGGAGGAGGAGGAGGAGGAGGAGGAGGAGGAGTTATCGTGTTTTAATATTATGTATATACGACACGACGGCGATGTTTGTTCACTGCAGAAGGACAGTGGACGGTAAACACGGTAAGTATATACAGGCACCGTAATTTATCACGTTTAGATGTTTCGGGCACAATATTTAAGCAAATACAAACATTATGTGATATCACATTAATAACAATATCGTACACGTGCGGGCGTTTTCGCTCTGCCGCACCGTCGACCGCGGACGCTCGTTTTCGGGGGGGAGGGGCGGCCCCACCTGCCGCAAACGGTAGGTATAAGTGCCTATACTGCGCGCACGCGCACACGGCAAGTATAATAAATTTGTTGTTATTATACGTATTATGAACTGGAATAATATTCGACCGTCGTGGCGTTTTAAATTTTTTTCCGTTAGCCCCAGCGCCCTCCTCTCCTCCGCACGCGCCCGCGAAACGTTAACGCGCGCATATAACGATAAATTATTGCGAACATAATAATAATATCGCGACGAAGAAATTTCTATAATAACCGCACACACCGCCAATATTATTTTGTGCCGCGAAGACGCGCGAAAAAACGAGAGACGCGTTATACGATTACATTCTATATAGGTATATACGATATATTCTGTGTCTGAAATCCCTTAATGTGAGAAAAATGTCCACGCTCTGCTCGGCTTTCGCGTCACCCATAAGCCGTATTATTATTCTTCGATAAACGCGGGTATGAATAATTTTTTTTTTTCGAAAACGAAAGTCGAGCTTTTCGATTTGCGTCGAGCGATGGAATTTATATTTTAATGCTTCACGGGGCAGGCATTATATTTATAGCAGTCTTTGTGTATAGGAAAACCGCGTATTGTACTCCCGTGATAACCTCCGAACGGCCGAAAACATTATATAAGAACTTATATAAATAAATAAACGCGCCGCCACTCCGTATGTGTTTTAATACTATAATATTATATTTGTCGGATTCGCCGGAATCGATGATGGCATTAATGCATGTGATAAAAAATAAAAATGTGAAATCAATAAGCAACACAACATTCGTCTGTCGTCGGTGTGGCGTTTTATTATTGCGTGCACACACAAAACATGATAATATAATATTTTATTATAACAAATAACAATATAACACTGCATCGGCGTATCGGAGAAGTTATTTCGTTCTTCTTCTTCTTCTTCTTCTTTGATTTAAATTTTTTTTTTCTTGTTCTCGTGAAATACAATAAACAAATAATGTGGTAATACGTAAAATATAATAATATTATAGAAGATACAACAACGAAAGCCTATACAAACGCTTAGTCAGGTGTGTGTGTGTGTGTGTGTGTGAGTGATTTGTAATCTGTATTTGACCACGTACATTATATTATTTATTATAATTATGTAACTACAAAATAATATTGTTTCTGTGTTGAAGTCAACTACTATACAATATTATCGGTGCTATTTCACGTTTCGTACTAATAAAATAATGATAAAAATAATAATAATAACAATAACGATAATGATAATGATAATTGGCTATATATTTGGTCATCGTATAATATATTTTACGCGGGAAACAAAAAAAAAACAACAACAACATCTAGAGAGAACGAAAAAAAATCAAATGCACTATATTCACTAACAAAATATAATATTATACCGAAATAAAAGCCAATCGCCTTCGACTCGAGTCTTATATGATAATATATAATATAATATATTATAAGACATCGTCGTCGGGTTGTTCGACCTCATATCGTGTCACTACGTGTTATAATATAATAATAATAATAATAATAATAATAATAATAATAAATCGATTTATTGGGAAATAACGCCGTACAACAAACGTGGTGTTAGGTGTAAATATATATACAAACATATACATATATAACATTTATTATATAATAAATATATTTATATATGTATATGTATGTATATATTGTAATTTATAGTTTATAACATTGCCAAAAAGTGATTGAAACGATAATAAATAAACGCATCGGATACGTTTTCCGGACGAGACGTCCGGGTCCGCTCCGAACCGTCTCGTCCCGAAACGGCCGTTATAAAAATAATAATTATTAACGTTGACGCGCAATAACATTGATTTGTCACCGTCGAATTAACACAACATGTCATGTCTGAAAAAATATAATAAATGTATATTTCGTTTTCTATTTTCGTATGTGGCTCTGCGGAAGTGTCCAAGCCGTCCACCGCCGGCGTCGCGTCTAGGATGTCAGAAGTTTGAAAAACATCAACGCCAACGATATGTTGACGATCAATATGACCAACACCAACTGTTGCCTCGTGAACCAATCCTGTAACGAAACAAAACACAAGTTTAATGCTAAACATCGTAACGATAATAATATCATATCGCCGTCGTCGAAGTAGTAATAATAATTAGGTGTACCGCGTAGACGCGCACACACACTCGCGCGAGCTGACGTTCGAAGGACCTTTGAGGTGGGCGTTTGACGGTCGAGAAATTCCCCGGGGAGCAAAGGCTGACATTTTATTTTTTTCGACTCGGCGCCATAACAGTATAATATTATTATTATAGCGCAGTAGAGAGTTCGACAGCCACAAAGCGGTATTACAATTTTGAATATCACGATGACGACGAATACTTTATTATCGTGTAATGGCGGGTTCGTCATCAGGAGCTAGGGCACTCGGTGGTGTATTTGAGTGGCTAGTAGAATGGGTGTGGGGTCGAGTGAAGGGTTTATTCGTTTAGGTTTTTTTTTTTTTTTTTTTTTGATATTACCACTACTGTCGACTGTCGAGAACACGGTGATTTCTGATTTGCGCTGCCGGTTAAACTCATTACTGAATACAGTAGTTAGCGTTCGCTAAGTTTCGTCGTTGTTTGCGTTACTTATTCGTCGCACGACTCGCTGTATTATTGGATTGAAAAGTTTCCTAATATCTATTGGATGAGTGTACAAAGGATGATGATCAGTTCAGCATTTCTAAACATAATGTATATATCGCATAACGTAGAAAATATAAAAACACGAACTAATCACAGATAGATATATCGAAACGAAATTAATAATAATATATTTTACTGGTCGTTGTGCAAAAGTTTCTATTTATTATTATAATCATACGTAAAAGTAACTGCAAATGTTTTTATTTATATATTTGTATACGAGTAGATAGATAATTACACATAGTTATTATGTTTAATTTGATCTCAGAAGATAATAATTTGTTTAATGTCTGTATACCAAAAATGAATTGAAAAAGTTTAATATTTATGTACATAATTGTAATTGTATTGATTGTATTCTTCAAAAGCCATACGAAAGGATTCTATTCGTTTGCAGAGCAGAGAACTTGAAGATTTTATGCAGAAGTACCTTGCATAGAAACCATTTATTGTTTTGAAAAGAAACCAACAAGGAATAAATTATGCCTGTGAGGAAAATACCAATTAAAATTATAGAATATGTAATACTATTGACTACACGTGTAATTAATTGTATATTCATAATAATATTTTGTTACTAAATTTAAAAAAAAATCATGAATATGTACACTTCACAACTTAAATAAAACGTTTCATATTTATTATGAAATATAAATTATGTATAAAAAACAAAGCAATGAGTCTTATGTTAATTACGTATGTAAAAACGGTAAAATATCTAAATATAGGTAAGTATGAATAGTGTTGTTGCAATATTGTTTCTATATTATTAATTCTACTATGCTCAATGAAGCTGATGTGATATACGAATAAGTATTGGATAAATGTCACAATGATGTACTCAAAAAATATTAACACAATATTAAATCAAGAATTAAGTGGTCGCTGCTGAATATTTGAACGTAAAAGAAACATATTGCACTACGTGTACGAATAAATAATAAATTGGTGTGTATTATATAAGCACGACATTTAAAAGATTCGACAGTCATCGATACATCGTATCCAATACTATATATACGTAGTGATGTTTTAAATTGAATACAAAATAGTACACAATTAGTGACACGGCAAAATATAATAATAGTTGTTGGGTTATTGTACGGAAGTAGAGAATTCGGCATACTATATACGTATGCCTATACATTCGATATCGGTTCGATGGCACTCGGTCGTACAAATGATATTTACTCGATAATGTGCTTATTTGAGCAATAATTTTTTGCTCTCTTTGCTGTTTAAAAATTAAAGTATAAGTGTATCCCGCCGAAATCATTACAATCTTATGTTAATATCAATTATACTGTTGATGACGTCGAGAAGAAGTCGTCTGCTGTACCTTTATACAGCGTATGAAATCATACTCCCCCCTACCCTACTCTTTGGTCCTCGCTGGGTTACATTGAGTTGATATAGGACGTCGGCGTTTGAACGCGTATCATACGCTTTAAGTACCCATTATGATAATATGCTGTTTCAGCGTTCTTGTGAGACTTTTTTTTTTTATATTTTCGTTTAGTCGGTGGACGTCTCATGACCGCCGAAAAACATGTACCACAATAATAATAATAATAATAGCATAAAATTTGTATTTTATCGCATAAAATCTCCCCAGAAATGTAATGATATAGAAGTCGAGATTGCATTTACGTGTTGACACAGTACGTAGAAAATTACGTTATCGTGAACATTTGACGATATCAAAATACAAACTAGTGTTGGAAATTCAATACAATAAACAAAACGTATTCGTCAATATCAAAGACGTGATATTTACCGTATAGATTTGTTTTCCCCTATGGTTTCACGTCGTGATACGCAGCATTTGTGCCTTGTTTGGTTTGGTTCAGTAATATATGTATATATATATATATTTATATATACATAATATATAATATAAATAAATACACTGCGGAGCACGATTGTCTCCGCAGCATACGAAAAATGTATTTTTCGACGGTGCAAAGTCGTCGTCCAATTATTTTTTATTATTTTAATTTTTTTTGTTATTTTCAGATATCGATGATGGATGGGACTGTTGGCTTTGCAGTACGTGCCTTTTTATTTGATCTATTATTTATCGAAAGTCACTATTATAATATGTCAGGTAGTCTAAAAATATGTACACGTGCAGACGTTTCACGTGGTATGGCATCAATCGAATGGTAAACAAACTTCGAGGAGGTATAGCTTTAAAGGTTACGTATATACGAATACGTAAGTCTTAACATTTGTTCAACAATCGCTCGTTGTACAAGGTCGTTGAATAAGAATTATTTGTATTATGTCACCAAACAGACGTTTGTGCATAAATTATATTATAATAATGTTATGAATATTTATTACTAACAATTAATTATTTTTAATACAAAAAAATTAGCCAATAAAAATAGGATGTACAAAAATAGACATGAGTATAATACTGACAGTATATTAAACAAAAAGAAAATTGTCAAAGAAAAGCGGCTTAACGCTTGCTGTCTTAATGCGTTTACCCAAGTGTCATCAAATATTTGTTCATTACTGATTAGCGTTTCATCCGATCCGTATTAAATAAACAAAAACTGCAAATTGTAAATTTAAAATCTATATAAAATTATATATAACTGCAAACTACGTCTACAGGTAAGTACACTGCACAAGAAGCGAGGCTACGCAAAATAAAATAAAATAAAACGCTTATATTTATTTTTTAATCATACATTTATTCGTACATCATACGAAAGTTAAGTAGGTGTGTGTAGTAATAAAAAAATATAATAATTGTAGTGGCTAAAATAACGCACTGTATTTTAATACTAAACTTACAGTTACATTTTAGCGATAAAATATTATTGTAACTTACAACTCATGACTCGTACTTATTTAAAAACTAGATACACAAAAAATAATAATACAAAAAAACCTTGAAGAATATTATGAAATAGTAATATTCATATAATTTATTGATAACTTAATTTCTCGGCTACATTCTTGATTTTATAAAACAATTAAATAACCTATACTACAAGGAGGATTAACATCGTCTAATCTCTGTTATGAAAACTTAGGTACTTGGAACTTAACAGTTTTGATGTTAGCAGACACCTAATTATTTTATTTATATGATAATTATTAATAAAAACATGACTCAATAAAAAATTTAATTAAATTGAAATGAGTAAATGTATTAATAATTATTGATTCTCCAGTATTATTGCACTGAAAATGTTCGGAATATGGATGTAAATAATATACAATTAAAATGAACAAAAATATGCAGTTAAAATTATATTATGAACAAATCGTATTTATATGAAAATATGCTCTAATATGATGATAATAATTGTTAAAAATGCTTAATTTTGTCAAAAATGTATTATGCAGAGCGATTCTGATTTCGCCAACTATGCTATTTTGGTATAATAAATTTTGAAATATGCCGTTACCGTATTTAAGTTCTTGAGATTTTTTGTATTACTTAAGAAGTATTCTATACAGATATAAACTTTTATTTTTCAAATGACTGGTGACCTTTTCTGGCGTAAATAATTTACTGGAAAATTTCTTGAAAATGTTGACGTATCATTATTGAAATTCGAACGAGTAGTTTTTAAGTTATTTAACTTGTTATATACTAAGGATAATGGGTTTGAAAGAAATCGAGACTATGCTAATTTGAAAATGGATCAAGTATAATAAATACAAGATTCAATAATTGTCGATGATTTCGAAAATAATTTTTAAAGACTATTATCCTTTTTTATAAACACTTTTAAAAAGCTATTATTTTGAATTTTTAATTAGGTAATCAAAGTTTTTAAAAACATAATCTACTAAATAATTTAGAGTAAAAAGGGTATCTTATTTGAAAAAAAAATACTTTGTGGTGACACAAAAAACTCCTTAAATAATACAAAATATCTTAAGAGTTTAAAAATATAGTTTTTAAGTATATTTAAAAATTCTTTTTGGATAATGAAGTGAAAATAATAGTAATAATAAAAAAAAACGACTATAAATTGCTGTCGACGCAATTTAACACTGAACAGAATTTTTGATGAATATAAATAAGACTACAAATATCTGTCTACCTTTAATGTCTGTTCTGGCTGAGAGTACATTTTCTATCTACAACAGACTAAATAAATATTCAAGAGCTACTAATTAGTAATTACAATTAATGAGAAAAGGTTTGGCTGTTTGGATAAAATAAATAAAGATTATTTTGAGTTTGAAAATGTAGAATTACATCGTTTATAGCTTTTATAAACAAATCTTCAAAAACAATGACAATTTTAGATTGAACATTGCACACAATGATTTATAAATCCATACAAATAAATAAAATCGAAGTATCTATCTGCTTTGTCCGGATTAATCATCGAAACGGTTGAACTGATTATGATGATATTTTTACAGCAAGTAAACGATTTTAAAGAAGTGATCTAATGTAACCATTAATTCCGGAATTTACACAATCGAATTTTATTCTTCAAATACGAAAGTAAAATGTTTTTTTTTATTTCTGGTTGCCATTGGTTTGGTTACACAAAATATGACAACATATTATTATAGTTTTAATTATTTAAATTTATTAAAACGGTAAAGTCTCCTTTTAAAAATATCATGCTTGTATATAGTTATTTCTTTAAAGGTGGTAACGTTTAAATATATTAACTAAAAATAATAAATTTAATTGTTATTTCAGTAAAAATGTTCGTTAGCGATTAAATTTTGTTTTACATCTCCTCCGTTCATTTTCAGAAAACCTATATTATATTATTTGACACTATTAATATTATATAATATGATTTGGGATGCTTATTAAAGAAACCTATAACCATCACGTATCGGATCGTTTTTATTATACAGCTTCCTGAAGTTGTAGTCAATCGATCGCCCGAGGCAGGCACACGAGATAGTGGTGAGTGAACCGGCACTGATAACGTGCTGAACGTATAACCTACGAATATCACACCGCATAAAGTGTTTTTCATATTATAATATGTTCACAGGTAGGTGCACTTGGTACTGCGTTACACGGAAATTTCGTGTACACATAAAATAATAATAGAGATAATAATAATAATAATAATAATAATAATATGATAGTGGTACGGCGACCGTGGGGCTTGATTACACGACGTCTTGAACTCGGTTATTCCGCGGGACTACAGCCCATTATTTTAACGACGTCATTTTTTTTTTTTTTTTTGCTTTCCGCCGAAAATCCCGTTCCACACCCTCGACCTGCCCTCCCATTACCCCCCAACAACCACCATTGTCCACCAGCTGTGCGCTTGACGTCGCTTAAATTAAGCAATGGTGTGCGCGTGTGTGTGTGTGTGTGTGTGTGCGCGCGTGAGGGAGAGAGAGAACTGCATCTGGTAGACATTAAATTATTTAAGCATATATATATATATAATACGAATTAATGTAAAAAAAAATGAAATTTTTATAGAATGCTGCACCGCGTCACCGTCGGTCGCGGTCTTTATCCGCACAATATTATAATAATATTAAATATAATATTAATATTACGCACCACCGCAGACGCGAGAGGCCATTAGTCATATGGGCAGGAGGAGGGAGTCCACTTAAGCGCCCATCGAATTTTGTTTCGATAAAAAATTACGTGACTCGAGCATTGTTTGAGACAGGGATTGCCATTATAATAATCGTACACTCGGCTTGAGGTGCCCGCGAACGAATAATAATACACAGTTAAACCTAAATACTATGCATTTATACGCAAAAGAAAATTTAAGACGTGTACCTTTGTCGTACTATAATAAAAATGTTTTTTTTTTTCCATTTCGTCAATTGTTTATAGTCGTTTTACTTGTTTTCTGCTTTAATAATCGCGCAATCATGCGACGGAAACATATCATACGGCTGTGTATAATATACTTGTATAATATATTTTTAGTACTCGGCCACAGTTTTTCGGAAAACCGTTATTTATTATTATCGGTGGAGATCGGTCGTTTCAAGCGTTTTCAGCGGTCTTCCCGTGGGTCGATATCACATTATTATAACAATACGAGTGTCCAGACAATTTTGTCAGGTCATTATCGCAGCTCTGTATTACACGATAGCATTGCCCGGCAAACGGCGTGTCTCCTCGATGAAATATATTCAAGTATTACAATAGTGCTGCTGCAGCGTGCGTACAGGCGCGCCCCGAATCGTATCAAAAGTCAATGTATCCGACACTATTCATTGTCTGGAATAAAAATAAAAAAACAATAACAATTACCCTGTCGGACCGTTATTCTGGGTATTTCCGAATTTTTTATTCGTGTATCCTCTTATACGACCATAATGATATAAATAGACATCGATAACGTCCAATGTTTTCGAAATGGGTCGACTGTCAACTGTAAATCATTATTGTACCTATACGCTATAATACGTCTTATGATAAAGTAAAAATATACCTATAATAATAATATTTTAATCCTTAAAGCGTATACAATTACGTAAACATGTTCTTCATTATTATTCAAAAATGTATTTTAATAAGTGGTGATATTCTTGTAAAGGTACGGCTATATTACTATGAAAAATTTGAACGAGGCTCCTACCTCACTGCCTCAACCTGACAAACATTGGCGAATTTATAAATATTACTACTACAGTTAACTGCAATTTCCGGGCTACCATGCCGTGATAACTAGTTTAAGCTTCTTAAAATCCAATCATACAAAAAAAAACGTAGCTGACGTCCTGTCCGTTATTTTATGATATATAGCTGTAACCCCTCGGGAATTTTACAAACTAACCACCATCTGTGCCAGCTTTAACCAACTATACTTCAGGTATAATCGTATGGATTTTCAATCGTATACGATCTATTACTGTAATCTGTAAATTCGGATGAAAACACAATGTAACGAGCAATGCGCACTGAATACTTGGAAAATATTTTGAAAATGTCACGAAATGCTATAAAAAAGTTAGTGTTTTCAAATACGAGTTTTTGTTTTTATTTTTACTTTATACATCGAACATTAAAATAAATAATAATACAGTAAATTCCCGTTACAACGAATACCATTACAACGAAAAACCCCGTTATAACGAAAGTCAGGACTTAAAAAGAGCTCATTCGAATTTTCGTTACAACGAAATTTCCGTTATAACGAAAAAAAAAATTCGATCTACTGGAGTTCATTGTAACGGTATTTTACTTGTAATAATATTTCTCTGACCAAAAACACATTATTTTTTAATTAATTTATTTCAGAAAAATACTTTTCAATAATACGTTAATTTGTTGTGTCACACTGGACCGTTTGTAATAAGTTCCTACGTGTGACTAAATATATTTTTAAATTATTTAAGGTTTAATTACAAGATAAAATCAGAAAAACGAAAAACATAACAATGAAAGTATTTAAAAGTCGTTCGTATTTTTAAACAAACACAGATGATTTTTTTCAACGAAATTATTTCATCGTATTGAAAGTTTATAAAAACAATTAATTACATGTTTTACGGTCCCTATCACAATTTTATCAACATCGGATTGAGGATTATTTAAACTGGTAGAAGTTTCTGATACTCTGAGTGCTCGTTTAGCTCCAAATTATATGCAAGTTGACTACGCAGTTGTAGCGGCTTAAAGTTACTTATGTATAAAAACCGTTTTATGAATTATTATTTCATGATCAAGGGTCAGTAAGCGGCATTAAACCCGCTTCATTTATTTAATGAAAAATGTCAACAGAATAATAATATCGAAAACAGAATGACGTGCAGGTGAAAAATTAAAAAAAAAAAAAAACGGAATTCGGACGTTCTGGAAAAAAAATGTTTAAACATTTATTTGAAACAAGCGGGCGAGACCACGGGCCAGCTGCAGACCTCGGCTAGCGTTAAACGAGATTTATTTTTTCTCGAAAATTGTTGCGAGGAAATTCGTAAAAACGATCTATTTAAATTAAAAACGGCGGTGTTTGATTTCCAACACAATAAACGTCGCGGCAAATAGATATATACGACATAAGTTGAGACGCTCTTCGCGAAACGTTTCGTCCCTTTCGACCGGACTACAACAGTTGTAAAGAGGGTTTTCCGAAAAACACGCGCAGAAACGCCGCCGTAAAACCAATAACCCTCTGGCCAAACCGTGGAAACTGCGGCGTAATATCCTATGTCCGTGTAATTACGTAGTTCACGCTGCGGAGTGTTGTAAATAATAATAATAATAATAATAATAATAATAACGATAATGATAATAATTATACGCGAAAGCGGTGTCTAGAAACGTTTTGTTGTCGACGCGCACTGCGGTGGCACGCACAGGTGGATGGAAAGGTTTGCGGGAAGCGTAGGGGAGGGTATCACGCGAACGATTAAACGATTACAAATAAATTTAATTAAAGATTTTAATGATTCGGCGGCCGCATCTGCTCTCCCGCGAGCGCGTCGTTCGCAATATTTATTACGACGGATATAGCGTGTGATTGGCGCATTAAAATCAAATATTCTTGTCGTTGCGATAACATAATAACGTACGTCCGTTCTGCAGGCGGCGGCTGCTAAGGTTGTAGGTGAGTGGTGGGTGGGCGGGTAGGTGGATAGGGATGTCGTCACCGGGCTTTATTATATAGACACTTCGCAGTTCGTGCAACGCCCGTCAAGACAGTAGCGGTCCGTTGCAGTTTGGTGCGGTCTATCGAAATACATAGCTACGAACCGGAGGCATTGCGGTTCATAATTTAATATCATAGCAATGATATCGCACACGGCAGTATTGGTCGTATATTATTATAACAGTGATAGACTACGCCGTGTGGATTGCGCAGATTTTACATTTGACGTATCATAATAACTTTGTAGAATTCTGGAAGGCAAAGCCCGTTTTCTCAATCGAGTTTTGAAGAAAAAATAATTTAAATTCTAAATAACTGCAGCTATAGTATGTTATTTATACAAATTTTACTTAAGTGGTTGTTTTTTTGAAAATCCTCGCCAAAATATTGTTTTATTCTTGAAAATATTAACTTGTTTTAAATGTATGCCTAAAAATGACTATATTAACTGACACCAACGTAACCACTCCGCTTCCCTGGTCTCATAGATTTATGCAGAAACTAAATTTTCAAGAACTCTATTATATTTTTAGTATTTTAAATTACTGCATTCATTTATTGGTATTGTATAATTTAATATTGTACAATTAAAATTTTATTTAAACAACTCGTGAACTTTTACATTTACTTATGGATAAATTATTATTCAATAATATAATATAGCATTTTACACACAGCAAGCTAATAGTTTTGTTCAAATTAACTAAATTAAGAATTAAGTCAAACAGTTAAAAAATAAAAATAAACATCTTAATTAGTTAATGTCCATCTTTGAGGATAAAAATATATATTCGTGTTTTGTGATATGCATATCGAAACTAATTACATAGCATTGATTTTCCTTTGATACACTATATTATATACGGTAATTTTTATAGCTGCAGTCAAGGACAAATTGGATATTGTAAATATAAATATTTAGGCTGACGTATAGTTTGATTGTTAATAGTATGAATGTATTCAACGTCAATGTCCAAATTAACTGGCAATAATTGATATCTTTGACCGGGCAATTTCAAGTTTCAATTTAAACATTTAACAATTTTTAGGGAAACGATGAAACTCTATATTAAATAACGTCTTTTTCGTCATAATATAATATAATACAGTTATTCTCAATGTTTTTTAGTACTGCGGCCTAAATTTACCGCGAAAAAACTTTCGCGGCCCACATGGTTTCACTTTTCAAAAAGTAATAATAAAAAATAAAATTCGTATTATATAAATATGTATAAATTTGTAATATATATTTAGTATTTTATAGGTATTTATAATCAATTAATTTTTATAAATGTACTTTCAATAATGAGATGAATGCGAAATGTGTGCTTGTTTTCTGATATGGTTAATAATAGCATTGACATCATAATTAAAAAAATTGTTCGCGGCCCACACTTTGAGAAATGCTATATTATATTATAATGTATAGAAGCGGATAAGTACGCAGATACATTTAAATAACTCTAAGATAATGCATCCGGTTTATCGTTTTAGAAATACCGGACGACACGTACCAACGGGTATTTTTTTTCTTAACTTTAGGTGTCTATTATAATAATTACCCAAGAGAATAAGACCACACGGGTAATTTAAACGCAGCGATTTGCCCGTAACGCGACACATACAACACACCTACCCACCGAATATCAGGAATACCTCCGTCGCATGTGTACCGAGCTATCTGAGAGAACACGTGCTATCCATACAAGACGGTTTTCCGAGAATTATTGTGCATACATAATATACTTATTTACACACATACACAGACATATAATATATATATACATCGATGTGTGTGTCCTCGTTTTGTCGGCTCAACGTGTAATATAGAACAGTAAATATTCCATTAAACTTGGTGGCAATCAGTGTCAAAATCCCCCACGAGGATTTATCGCGTTTTCTTTCCCCTATCCTCGTGCCCTTCAACTTACACATCCGCGGTGAGTTTGACAAATGGCGGACGGGCGGGATTGCGCAAACTTTCCACTCGGATTTGTGTACAAACTTTACTCCGGCCGACCACTATACAATATACGCTGCGATATGACGCCCGTCTCACGTATTACGTATTATATTATAATATTAAACGCGTACGTATACATAATATAAAATGTGTGTTGAACTATATTATTATTATCACTATTAAATTGTTGTTTTGTATACTCGTGAAGTCGTAAGTAAATTACTTTCGATAATGTGCGATACGTGTCAGATACGTATGACACGACGTGCGACGGCGATGATAAGTAAAAGCAAAAAAAATATTACAACTTCGAGTCAGTGATGTTAACGTTATTACATCACTGACTCGAGTTGTTGTTTGTTTTTTTTTCGTACGAACTATTAAGTTCCGGGTTAGTGCTTGACAAATAATATTATTTTTAACTCTAAAAGTTTAAATTTGATATGCAGTTGTCAAATTAAGTCGACTTTGTCCTACACCAGCAGTAACAGTATTCGAACTATTGACTTATAATATTTAACTAGTAAATAATATTGTGAAGCGATATCAAAATATTTATCATAATAATATAATAGATGCGATTTATTTATATACCGATTGGTTTTACTAGTAAACAAATTACATAATAGAAATATTGGTTGACCGACTGTCTATCATGCTTAGAACTGTTTTTCGTATATACAATCATTTATCACTGAATTCAAATTTAAAACACCCATTGCATCGGTCTATTCAATGCTGGCGATGTACACCCGACACCTAACTACTATACAACAAAACGACTTCCTCGATGTTTACCCTTAATTTTCACCTGGGTCACACATTGTATTTGTTCAATTCGTTTAAAATAATTATAAACCGTTTTGCTAACTACATTCGTCCTAATACTTAATGCAAACTGTAGTGGTTAGGCAATTACATGTTTGAATAAAACATTTATCGGTTTAAATTTGATTAAAAACATTTTAGGAAAAGAGGATAAATCGTAGTAATTATAATAATGGTATATGCAGGATGATACGACGAAAAAAAAAAAATATATATATATATATATATATATTTTTTATTTGAAGTAAATAAAAATCCTAATTTGATTTTATATAATATATATAATACAAATAAAAAAGTTATATAAGTACTATTATATTATAAAGTCCATCAACTAATCGAATCCAACGTGTTATTCTTTTATGATTATAATAATGCATTATTATTATATAGGTATATTATATAATTTTAGTTTAGTAAGACTCTGTAATGTTTTTTTTCTTAACTTCTTAGTTCATGTATTTGATAAAATGTATTTTATTATTAAATTTAATGGATTTGTAAGAGGTTAAATCTTAAAAAAATATATTAAATTAAGTTTTAATCTTTTATCCACGTTTATGGATATTTATTTTGGTTGAATACACGATTTCAACGATAAGTGTCCATTATATTTTTTAATTAACCGGAAACATTTGAGCTATAGGATCGTTACATAAACTAGTGAAATCGCTAAATTAATTTGAAAATTAACTAACTAAAAGTTAAAAGTTTTAAAAACGATTAATATCCTTGGGGGGTATATATTTTAATATCACCAATAAAGTGGATGCTATCCGATAATTCGATACAGCTTGACGATATTAATAATATTATAATGTTTGCACATCGCGGTTACGATGATTAAATCTATGGCGAAATTTTAACGGCACCTACACGATACATATACCTATATTGCATACAGTTTGTAGGTACAAACTCGTATAATATAATATGGTCGGTTCTTTACGGCGACCCCACGGCGTCGGCGGTCGCAGTTAGTTTTTACTGATTGTAAATTTCCTCTCGACGTCCATGATCATAATAATAAAACATAACGGACAATGACGGTACAGTGTAATCCAATTAAATGGGATTCGTTCGTTGTAATATAAAATGTATATATATATATATATATATTATGTTGTAATCACGCGTGCCCGACGTCCACTCAACGGCGGCGCCAGACGAGAAAAAAGGAAAACTGTCTGCGACCAAAAAAAAAAATATAATATTATCAAATATTTTTTTGGACCAGTACCAAGTGACGATCATTCGTGTCAAGACTAGAACTTTTGAATTTTTTTTGTTCATACGCACCACCCTATATTAAATGACATGATTGTGTATACGAATGTCTGAATGAAGTATTTACTTGATATTTTTTTTTTACATATTTTATAAAGGGATATCAAAATACTATTGAAAATCGATTTATTTTTATTATTTATTAAGTTACATAATGGTGTATCAAATTAGAAATTGAAATATTGTCAATCGAAATATTAATAAATAATTGACTATAATTGTAAAAAAAAAAATAAGTTTTGATTGTATATATTTAAATGGTTTACTTGTTAAATAATACAAATTAAAGACACTGCAGAAATCAAAAAAAATGGAAGGAATATGACATGTATGTAAACTAGTAAACTAAAGATGTTAGTATGAAATATTATGTTAAAACGAGATAAAAAACAAATTCATGGATAATTTTTAATAACTGGCAAATTCTACACTCTTGTTGTGCTTATGTTATGATTTATCCCTACAACAGTTATCGTAACAGTTATTTTGTGGTTTTATAGTTAAACAGTGGATCAGTGCAACTTAATATACAATTTGAATACATACAAATATAAAATATATACTAATTAATAATAGGATAAAGTTAGGTTAGGTTAGGTTAGGTTTTAAAATTGTATTTTATGTTTCGTCGTACCGAATTTGCCTTTAAATATTTCCGTTATCCAGAATTGTCGTTTGTCAATTTAACGTCCACATTAATAATTTTATGTAAATATTATAATAAATTTACTATTTAATAATAATTATATTATTATATACTATTGCTTTTATATCCGTTTCAAAATTTGATTAATAATAATAAAACCATTTTCATATGATATTCACTTATTGTAATATTATTAACTAATAGTCAATAGTCGTCATCAACATGTTAATCCATTTGATCACTGTTAATATTGTACGTGAATTGATGTGAACTATTCTTATCAATTGTTTTTATACAGATTGGTTTAAAGTGTTTGTGTGCATATAAACGTACTATCTGAGAAGAGGTATCTACATATTTTGTCATTAAATTAATTAACCTTACGAATAATATTTAGGCTTTTAAACTTTATTGCATAGGTGTATCTGTAATAGGTATGAATTCGTGAACCACATTGAGCACTGAACTGTAATTTCGACAAGTCTTGGATTGAAGAATGTCACATTAAAACCCGTTGTTTTCGAATCGGTTTCTGTAGGCCAAAAACGTATTTCCTAACACTAATCCCGGAATTATTTGTACGGCGAACACCAGTATCTAAATTTGTTTCCCTCAAGATTATTCGTGAATAATAATAATACAACAAGACGATGAGTCGTTAGTCTAGGCTTCAAAGTTTGGAACTTTATAAGTATACCATTAGGAAACTCAGTGTCAGATATTTATTTAAATTCTGAAAACTGTTAACGCATAAACGGACATAATATTATTATTTGGTAAGTTTTTAGCAGCAAATATTTCTTTTTTTTTATTTTCCTTTTAGTGACAAACAAAGCACACGATGGAAAAATGAGGAATTAATTTTATGTTGTCTAACTTGAATGTAAATTTAACATTAAAATAAATACGTAATAAATATTTTCCGAATGAAAAAAGCTATAATTTTTCATAACTTGTGCAAAATTAAAGCATCTCAGCCCTTTATCGTACCAAAATTTAATTATTTTAATTGTTGTTGCATAATTCGTTTGAGTTTTTTAATGCGTATTTCACTGTTTTTTAAGCGAGCGCACATAGTTCTGAAACCTGATGATTTCTTTTTCACGAGTAGAATATATAATACTTATCAAGTTTAGCCATTTAACTACATTTTTGAATTACGACTTTGAGTTTTTCTTAGTAAAGTAAAAACCTTAATAAAAAATAACTAAATATAAAATTATAATTAACTTTATGTAAAAGGTGTTGGATATTCTTAAAAAAATTAGCACCTTTTCACTTTGCTCATTAATATTTATAAAATCCAATAATTATTTAGGTGTAAAATAAGAATGGTACCTAAATTAAGCTAAATATTAGACTAAATTCTCTATCATATCTTATTATTTAATTAACCGGGTTCTACTTTAGTTACATAGGTGCATGGTTAATTCAAGAGGCAAAAGCTTAATATGTCAAATTATAAACCAATTGTATACAACAATACTTTTTTTTTTAATCTATAATATTGATTTAAAATTTAAAATCAGTACCCATTAAATATGATATAAATAAATAATTTATTATCATAATTTTATAAACAACATGAAACGTGAAAATGTAATAATGATTCAAATTGTATAGAATTATTTAGAAAAGTTATACACGCAGCATCAAACTATGAAAATCAAATTTATAACTTAATTTCAAGTTACATTACAAGACGATTTGAATAATTATAATTAATATTACATTTAAAATCGATATTGGCCAAAATAAAATATTATGTATCATAGAGATTTTACTAAGTATTGGTACTTTTTACCATTTTTAGAATATCTTTATATTTTACTCATAAATTCTAAAAAGGACCTTGTTTGTCTCCAACATTTTGTTTTCAATTTATATTGTACATGGGCCACACACATGAAACTTTCATTCAACTAGCAAAGAAAAAACCGTTAAAAGTCCTAATAAAAAACAATTGTTTCCTCACTGCATTTCCAGTATAAAATAAAACTTTATTTTACAAATACGGGATTTGTATTTTTACATTTTTTTGTATTACTTGAAGCACCGTCTCATCGTTTCTGTCGGTCGGGAAACATATATAAAAGCTATATATATACATGAGTATAAATATAAAGTTTTCACAGACATCAGTATACATTTGATTAAGAATATAATAATATTATGTATATCCTACATGAGATATTATATTGTATGCAATTTATAAAATTATAGATCTTTGGATTTTTCACATATCCCAAACATGGCGGATGAACATCAAAAATAATGTTTATATGCGTTATACATTCTGGGTTTTTCGTGTAGCGTGTAGGTCATAGCGCGTAAAATAGAAAGCTGAGCATAATATTATACAATATGCGTCATACTTGCCCATACATTATTAAAGACAATATGAATCAAACGTCTATTGTAGTAATCACTATTATTTCACTGATAGACAAAATACGTCATAATATTATTTGGTACAATGCAAATATGTATGTATAGGTTATTAGATCCAATAAAAAAAATTAATTAAAAACGTAAGTATATCGTATTAAAGAGTCCGGATTTTTTCCGTGACGATAGCTCATAAAACGGATGACCTATCTTCAAGCCTGTGTGTATTATATTTTATCGATAAGCTTGTTAACATTTTAGGTGGCACTTAATTTTCACATAATATATATATATATATAATACACATGTATAAGTGTTAAAGTACATTACGTTAAGCAGAAAATAACTTTATTAACCATCAGATACATAGGTAATATAATAATAAAAATAAAACTGGCATGAATAAGTTCTATAATATAGAATCTATATCTTTAGATTATGCGAAAGTTTCAAAATAATTTAGTAACTATTAAAAATCTGTCAGATTGTCAGATGGAAAAATATTCAAAAATAAATGTATTTATCCTCGATTATATTATTATTTTTTTTTTTAATAATAATAATAAAAAAAAAAATTGTTTGTTGGAGATCGTGTAGGTGATGAATGTATTTTTATCATACCTTTACTAGCTTATACATTGGACAGCCCTAACTCAGTATTGTTGTTTATTGTTAACAGTTATTGGACCGAATGGATCTTTTCAGGGTTTACGTTCTTAAAATATATACAAGAAAATTTTGAAACTGACATCTGTTGTGTAATACGTTTTCAGTGTATGAAACTATGAATACTTTATCCGTAACACGTGACGTGTTAAATTTGATTTCAATGATAAATAATATAATGATTGTTTTATACGTTTATTTTTAAAATAAAACGACTCGTAATGGTGAACCACAGCACCGTATATTTCTAATGATAGTTTGCATTATAGTATAAAGTATAGTATTAAGCACAAGGCAACACAACAAATAATTGTCCAGCCTGACTTGTGTGGTGACTTTCACAAAAATTAACAAAGTTCAAGAAACTAAAAAAATATATCACAGATAGATTAAAGTTTTTAGCATTCATTGCAGATAGACAAATCCACAATATTATACGAGAACACCGCTTCAACAAAACTTGATTATAAATTTAAAATCCCGTTGAAAAATAATCATCTTAACATGAAGCAATCTAAATGAGACAGGTAATTACAACATAGAAAACAAAACAGAGAATATAAACGCTAACGACTTCAGAGCTGCTACTACTACAGTTTTTGGTAATTTTGACATAATTTTAATCGTCAACGTTTAAAAAAATAATGTGTGTTTATTAATTTTAAAATTTTATTTTATGTACATTTTATGAACATCAATCAAAATACAAAAAATACGTTTGAATATATTTAAAAAATATATATCATTATATCTATAAAATGCTAATATAAACCTTTGATTAAAATATAAATTTGGCATTTCTTTTTAATTATAAAAAATACAACATAATCAATTTTGTTGAAAACGGGCGTTACGTAAATATTCCCATTTAATCACCGTGTTTGGTTATTCATAATTATCAAGCAAAGTACTGAGACTATTGTTTTCATTGTTGATCCCCGAAGTGCAAATAGATCATAATATATTCTCTACCAGAAACCACACTCAATGTTGAATAATAATGTGTTATGAAGATTTCTATCTCTAAAACAGCGAAACGCACACAAAAATATAAAAGAAAAAACACATATCACTGTACACTCGCTCCACTTTGAATCTAAAATTATTCTTACAGTTCCAAATTAAAGAAGAGCTTTATACTTCACATCATTTTTATACGCTGCAGGTTTTTAGATGTGTTATCTGGATTATTTTTTGTATACTCGAATTATGTTAATTTTTAAAAAAAACTCCAAAAGTTCTATGCCCTTTTCTACCCTAAAATACTGATGAGGACACTCGGTGACATACGTAAAAAATATTCATAATAACCATTATTTCTTCTGAAAAATATAATTTATTATTTTTATGTTTTTAATACTTTATTATTTATAATGTGTTTTTATTTCATACAAACGTTTTTTAAGCGCATGTACGAATTATTATGGACCCTGTTGTTTTAAACCTGGTATTTTTCTCCATTGAGCTCACCCACCTTGAATCATAAACCAACAATATATTATCATTGTGAGATTATTATCATAGTGATATAAATAGTTATATCGTTCATAAAAAATCGCCGATACGCACGTATAACCGTGTAGATAAAAGGCAGGCTAGTCCTTAAAAAAAACACTTTAACATCCCAGTGACCCAACCCCCCTCAGAGAAAAAAGTAAAAATTCAGTTTTTTTTAATTAACCTGTGAGTATCTCGGAACTAACGAGTGCCGGTCCCTGAAGCCACTAGACTCTTAAAGTTAGTACCTATACTACATATCACCGGTTATAGCGTGACGATTATATCGACCGGCCGATGGTGAGATGGGCGGTTTCTTATTGATGTGGTAGTAATATAATTTTAAATAATTATAAAAGCGATTAAAGTAAACTTGCCGACGCAAGTACAAACAACGAAGGGCCCAAGGATGGACGCTCCAAACCACATATAATATTATATTACAGGATTATTCAAAGTGATTCATCCCACTTCAAATGCTTATAATATATTATCTAAGATTCTGAATGAAACGATGAATGTATTAATTTTATATCTACACGAGTATATATATATATATGTGTGTGTGTGTGTGTGGTTTATTTTGTGTTTTGATCTTTTGGTACAGTAAAATTGCTTTGATTTTCGACTTTAGAGGTAGTTTCTCATCAGAAAAATGAATCAAGTTGGTACTTTAGGAGGTCAAAGTAGAAGTTTTCCAGTATTTTTTCTGATAACCGGAAAAGAGATAAAATCAGGTAAACCGTAATATTCTCGGGGAACCAGTAGATTTAACAAAGTTGATTTCTTTAGTATATTTTAATTCAAAAGCGAATAACCGTAGCAACTTAAATTTCTACCATTATATTATAATATTCTATACATTGTATATATTTCAAAAAATCTTAACACAACTATTGATAGACATTTGAAATTTTTATATTTTTTTTTATGTTAAATTTTTAAAAAGCACAAACATTTCATACGGATTTCTACATAAGTACGTAAACAAAAAATTAAAGTTTTTGAGGTTTTTTTAATACTAAAAATCATTCTTTTGCTAGGTCAAAATGTTTTAACATAAAAATAAAGGTTCTTTATAAATTTTTCATATTTTATTAAATAATAAATTCATCAAAAATTCAAAAAAATACATTTTTTTTATAATTATTTGAAAAACAAAATTAAAAAAAAAAATGATCAAAATCACAACAATTTACATCCACGAGTGTTTTGTAATAAAAATGTTATAAAATGTTCAATTTGTATAGCCAAGGCTTGACAATTTGATAAAATGTTTTTTATAAATAGCCATTTGAAATTCAAATTTGGACGCGTAATCAGAAGTCTAAATTTGATTGACGATTTTAGTTTATTAGTTTTAATTTCTATTGACGGCAGCGGCCAGTCCACCACCGCAGCCGACTACGACGTACTCACGCGCGACCACACGTAGCAGTGGTATCGTCGTATTATTATTTTATGACGGATGGGCGTGTGATCCGTATCGACAATAGTCGTCTCGGAACAGTCGCATAAAATGTAAACAACGCGGGGCGGCACATCGCACCGTTCAGCTCGCACAAACACTACGGCCGAGCAGAATGATAAGACTACGCTTTATCGCATTGTAATGTAAACAAATAAAATCGCCCGACCGTATAATAATAATAATAGTCGTAGTGATATTATTATAATGTGTAACGTAAAGGACAGAGATGACGGTCGACTTCGGGACGTATTATTATAATAACAATAATAATAATATAACGACGACTATGACGACGACGATGACGACGACGACGACGACGACGATAATAATAGTAATAATACGCCCACGCGCCTACGCCCTATGCGTTTCTTTATTATCGCGCCGTGAACTTTTTACCCGTTCCGCTCCGACCTTAACGCCACCCCCTCCCTCCGTCGCACCGCTTAATTGTATCGCGACCGTAACGTTATATTATCATTATTATTATTATTATTATTATTACTATTATTTCGGTCCTCGGGGACACGACACGATTTTCCCGTCGGGCCCGTGGGGAGGCGGCGGCGGCGGCGGCGGATATACGCGTATAAGCAGGTAATTCGATCTCGACCTAAGCCCCGCGCGCGACTGTGTGCGTACATACACACTACACCTACCTACCGCACTCGGGGGCGGTGCACACGGTTTTCCCGCAATCCGAGTGTGGCGGCGCAACGATAATATTATTATTACCATTATATGATTATAACGCGTAGGTAGGTAGGTAGGTGGGTATATTACGGTTCTTATGTGTAACCGATAAATCACATTATCGTTCGTTTAAATGATATCTCGTGACAAGCGCCGGAGACGTACCTACTACGGCAACGGCCGTGCTCGCGGTGGTGGTGTTGGTGGTGGTGGTGGTGTTGGGGTGAGGGTGGTTGAACGGCGCGCATTACTCCTATAAATTAAAACAAGTCTAAACTGTGCTATTATACACATACGGCGGCGGTCGTACAATATTCATAATAATAATAATAATAATAGCATGTCGATTCGTGTGCAATATATAAACGACGGGCACAATAAATAATATATTACGATACATTATATTGTCGCGTTGGTTATTGGCTGTAATTGTCTGCGCACAAGCGCATAGAACAATGCTTATTATGGAGAGGACGCGTTTGCCGCCGAAGATTTTTTTTTAAGCACACATAGTATTATCAAATGTCGGTAAACGATTAGATTAAAAGACCTTTTCAGGCGTGTTAGTTAATATTTTTGAAGTTGTAGTTCTGAATCGGTATTTGAATAATATAATTATTATATTCTGTTACAATTTCGTTTAAACTTTCCCATAAAAATCACCTGTAGATCGTCAAAAAGTAAAATAAGCTTCAGTTAACGAAAATGGTATTTTATAATTACGCGCCTGTGCATTTGACTATACAGCCTTATTGCCCTTATACAAAATCACAGTAAATCCTGTGACATTATTGTGTACGGCACAAACAAAGTTTAAATTGCAAAATAATAAACTTAAAGAGATCAAACAGTCCATTCTACCGTATGGTTCTAACCATATCCATAAAAGACGATGCTATATAATCAAATGCCTTTGAACGGGACACACTAGCATCACACATGGATACCTCGTGGCTAATGAAGATCCACCTCTAAAAACAGTAAACACACTAACCTCCCCGCTTGCGGTATATTCATTACAGTCAAATATAGAATTTTCTCGCGATTACATATTATACCAAATTATGAAACAAAATATACAAATTTCAAGAAAGTCTACAAGAACTACCCGTAATCTCCAATAAATGATGTTTATAAAATAAATAGTTATAAAATTTATAAACGCAACTGATTTCTGACGAATACTGTAATAAAATCTTGAATAAAGTAGATACAAGTATAAAAATAATTTTACCAGATAATCTCTTTGTCGCTGATGCCTATAATGTAATAAATATTTATAAATATAAACTAGATAATTTTGTTTGAAGTTTTTTTTTACAGACACTTGAAATATTTTAATATTATTTTTCATATAATAAAAATGAATTTTTGATAAGATAATAGTTTTTCGGACAAAAAAAATGTTTAATTTATTCTTATAATGGTTGTATAGACAATTAAAAAAAATTATTTTTAGATTGAAAAAAATAATAAACATCTCATTAAACATTCAATATAATACTATATAAAATGGAAGTTTTATACAAGTATGAATAATAAATAATTATCAATTAAATTATAATATTATGATAATCAAACATCCGTATTTATATTTATATTTCAATATTATTGGGAACGTCAATAAATTTTAGTTTCTTTTTGTAAGTCTATTTTTATTATGAATAAATATAATACATTACGTAAAATTGAGCGCACACATATTAAACATAATAATCATAATATAAATATGTTATTACATAACATCTCCAGGATTATTATAAATTACAAGAATAAAATTTTTTAAGATATCATTAATAATAATTATTATTATTACATAATACGTCCAGAAATTGAATTATTATAATTTATATTGTACCTATATAATATAATATTAAATGAGTGTAATTCTGTGGCCGTATTTATTTTGATGTTTTATTATGTACCTACGTTTATATAATGATAGGTATATGTTGTTGATATGTTTTTTTTTATAGAATTGCTTATAAAAAATTAAAATGTTTAACTTGTCTGAAAAACTGTCCACTTAAACAGTATAAATATAATATAAAATAAATATTACAGCGTTGTCCGTGTAACTGGATATTATAATTTAATGTGATTTATACAACAAAGAATATAATATCTTACAAACGTCATTGAACGTATCCAAACCAGAGAACCAATCACTCCGACTGCAATTTTGCTGTGAGGCTGTTTTAATTCTCCACCCGCGTAATGTAAAGACAAAGTTGAACATTCTAAATGTACAAGTAATAGGTCCCCAGTGTCTTTTGTCCCCACGTCTTAGACTATACTCCAGAGCGATTTTTCTCATTGTCGGTTCATTACTATAGGTATAGCCGTATTAGTGGCTAAGTACTACCATAAATATTCTTGTGACAAAGTGTATCGAATCATAGGCGTGGTCATGATGGATAACCGAGGGTAGCTCAAGTCCTACACCGCCTCTATTGACGTCAGAAGTTGCTTTAAGAAAATACATTTTTGGTACATAGGTGTATTATTAATTATTATACATATACAATACAATGTATATTTCTTAACGAAATTTTTACAATATTTTCAATGGTTTTCATGTTATGTTTATAAGCAGTGACGTTTAAAGTATGTCGTTGTGTTACTTTTCCATTTGATTTGTGTAGGTATTTTCACTTTTTGGGTGGGAGATCCGCTCTTAACTTTAAAGCGGCTTTATATAATACAAGGTGTAAACCAGCAAAGATATTCGTTATTTTTCACATAGTTAATGCAATTTTTCAAACATTTGCGAGAAATTAAATTTGTTATCTATAATTAAGTATATTTAAAAAATACTGAAAACATGCATTGTTATTATTAAGGGACGAAGGAAATGCCTGAAAAGAATTTAGCATTAGTTATGTCAAAATCAGCACTTTTATTCCCGTAAAAGTGTGTTTTAGTATCTGTATAGTTAAATAATAAATATTATTAATATTACAAATCACTTTTTATTAACGTTAATTGCGAATGAATGATTAAAGTTTCTTGTATAAGTTTCTAACAGTTGAAACCGCAATCCTAATATAATAATTGAAGTTAATGATGTTTTTGATGTACTTATACTATATGAATAGTATAAATTAGTTTTGTATTGGTGAAATGTTATACTATGATATTTGGAAACTTATTAATAGCTGTTAGGGACGGAGATCAAACAGAAATGTCCCACACGATCCCCTTTGACCTATGCAAATACGACTGGAATTTCATCACCCCTTTCTAACATAATAATATGTATTATATTAACAAAACCACACTGGTTATTGACAATCATAAGCAATAATAACTCAAGAGGCTTTAAATCGTTACCGACTACTACGCTAATACTCTTGAATTTTTTCAAGAACTCTGGACTTTGTATGACATTTTAAAATGCCGTTATTTATTCATCGTGAATTTGAGTTGTATATTACGGGCTGTACTATTTAACGCGTAACACTCGTTATTTTAGAAAACACTAATGATAATATTTATTTTCTATACATTTAAGTCGTTACTTAACGATAACAAATAGAAAACATAATAATTTTATAAGAAAAAAATATATATTTTCAAATACTATTTACGTTTTTGAAAAATGAGTGTCTTACTCATTATCAATGGATCACTCAGTGTAATAAATGTATTTTGTGAGCTACTCTATTATTATAATTGCAATAAATTGTTGTTCGTCCACAACATTATTATTTCATTCGTAAAATAACACCTATACGAGTCGAATTCACGTGTAGAACCTAACCTATAAGTAAATCCAAATACATAAAATAGTTGTCGAGGCTGTGTAATTTATTATATGGTCTTTAAAAATATTGTTTGCTTATTTTTTTTTTTTTGGAAACAACTGTATAATGGACACTACCTATAAAATATGACTTGTACCACAGGAATCCGGAAAAGGCCATCGGATATCAAGTCCGACAACGATTGCCGTATGATTTCAAAATAATTAACCGTAGGCTTTATGCGAATAGCACGATGAAGAAAGTTGCTTTTTAAAATTAATTAAACGTTATCTACACCGCTCTGATGCTTAAGTTCGATTCGAAACAAAACGAGTTCGTTATTGAAAACGTACAAAACTGCGTACTATAATATAATGTTACCGACCTAAAAATAATTATAGAGCTCAGTGATGCGCGGTTGGAATCGAAATTGGTTCGTCAATTATAAGTCATAGGTATATGAAATTGAGTTAAGTTAAAAGTTAAACTGACGGGAACTTAGCGCAACTCGTCAAGTCGCCAGTCTAGTGAACGCTGACTGCTGAACTTTACAACAGCTGCGGTATGTGTATAGACACTCGCCTACAGAAATGCACACGCCTCGCGCAGGGTTACCGGTATATTATTGTATTATTTCGGCGGCACGTACCTTCATGTGCGGACTGACTAGGTAGAGCAGTGGGTTGGCTCTGAGCCGTTCGTTTTCTTCTTCCACCCTACGCATCTCTTCCCTCCTGGCCGAACTCAACACGGACACCTCTTCTCGGGTGATCGACGCCGGAGCGTTCAACGGCACTTGAACGTCTGGCAGACTCTTTTTGCGCTGCAGTGCCATCTGGACCGGAACTTCCTGCGCAACAAAAACAATAACGATATCGTTAGACGAGTGAAATCATGTTAAACAGTAAACTGCTATTATAATATTGGTGTTATAACGCCCGTTTTCGAGATTAGACCAAACGGTTCTGCAGGTTATGTTATGCATCATAATTATCATCAATATGTCGTTATTCCCGGAACAGATTACGTATATCAAATATAAATTCATTTCCGTCGAACCGATAGTATTACTTCGTGTCAGTGGCGTATATAGCAGGGAGGGGTTAGGGGTTCACACCCCTCCCAAAATGTATGGTTGGTACAGGCATTGATTTTGATTGTTTAATTAATTGGAATTTATGAATGGACATTTTTTCTTAACCCCCTCCCCCCCTGAAATTATTTTCTATTTACGCCACTGCTTCGTGTTATAGGGAAAATCAGAATACGTTAAAATACGTAATATTTCACATGTATTATAATATATTACTGTGTAATAAATCCCTTTATTGTCTATACTATATTTTAATTTCAAATTAAGCTACGAATGATGGTGATATTGAAAAAAGTATAGAATATTGTACCTACGGCTACGTAGCGTTTTGATTACAATGTTATCTTATTATTTCATACACATAGCTAGCACGAGAAAACAAAAGTGTGGGACTTCATACAATTTTCAGTTTCACGATGATATTTTATGGTTGTCTAAACATTTATTGTTTTTCTGTCTGATAAAAAAAATGAACTACAACTGTCGGGTGTTATATTAAATTTAAAAATCGTCTCCTGTTCGTCAAATAATTTATTTAAATATACGGAATAATATATTATTATTTCCATCGAATACACTCTGATAATGGTTCAGATACTTTCCTGCACACCAAACTTTTGATTTTTAGGACCGAATCATAATAAATATCTGTTGATTGCGGATAACAATAGAACCATAGAACCATAGAAGTTATATTTAAAATTAATTCACTGGCGGTATTTACGAAATTGCTCGGCGACCGGCCATATAAAAAAATGTAAATGTAAATTTCAATTTAAAAAAATAAAATAACGTTGAAAAGTGTGTTTGCCATGCAGACAGAATATGGTAATCTCGCAGCTTTGTTCATCTCGTCACAGCCCAGTTTTGTGTAATTATTTTAAATCTGAAAGAAATCACGAAAGCCTATTCTGTGCACACCTCGGTACTTACAAAGTGGGTAGGATTTTGTTAATAACAAGTTTACCGCAAATGTCACTGTTTTGAAAAATGATCTTTCTAAAGTAGGTACTGTTTGCGTTCAGTTTCCTGTATTCGAGACAGGGTTATAGCGATGAAAGTTTTGCAACAATTTTACCGTTTCACTAAGTGTTTTTCTAAAGAAAACTAAAATAAAACACAGCATTATAAAAACCAATAATACACTCGCCCTGCACAAAGCTTGAAATCAATCGCTAAATTTAAATGCGTATACTCAGAATCCTATAAATATAAAACTAAAGTATTGAAATGCTTTCTGACAAATAAATCTTACGGTAAAACTCCTGAATGGGGCGGGATAAAATCACTTCGGTGTATTTTTAATCGCACTGTATAATAAACTGCATACATTTCAACTTTGTCGCCTCGTATGCGTTATACCTCACCACGCGTTCTCAATTTAGAAAAAAAACTTATATTATCCATATACGCGATTCTGTTCAATTTATTTTCGTAATAACATTTTATAGTACAATTACATTCATTATAATAACTAATCTAATATATCTTGTCCGAAACTGATAACGTGTTGTCCGTATGTGGAAAAATAAAGTTTACCATTTCGTCACACGTGTATATTATATGCGTATGATATTATACTTTTATGCACTGACATACTATTATAGAAATAATAAACGATTCGAATACATAAGTCATTAAAAAAATAAATATAAATAAATAACTAATAATGTATGTTGTTATGAGGTACGTTCACATCATGAGATGCCCTATGCGTACAACCCCCTATAAACTGCTATAATTCGGATGCACTAGATGCCGCAGTATACCATAAACCTTATTACCGTAGTAGCAATAGGTATTATTGTTAACGAGCAATATGGCGGAATTAATACACAAACATAAACATACATAGAGACAACAGAACACAAATATTAAAGCTCAGCCGTTTGAAATAAGTAGTTTCACTGTCGAGTGGTTCTATATTTATATCATGTACACGTCGGACGGCAGACGAGACGTTCTCGACAATAATAATTGGGAAAGCGCTTAAAATCGATAAATATCGTACCGGGTCCATCTATTAGAGCTGTACTAGGCGAGTTTGTTTTTATTTTTCTCGCTCCTTAAAGATGTTTTATCGTTGCACCGCGCGCATTATCGGAGGTGGCCTTCCCTCGGCCGATATTTACTGCGAACGAGCGACTTAAAGTTTTCACATTTATAACGGAAACTATTAGTATCGCTGCAAACTCTGACCAACTTATTGTCTATGAATAACTATTTTAAAAATACGTTTACTCTCAACTAGAGTGACGCGCATCTATTTATAACTACGGCCCATGGAACACGGCTCATGATTAATTCATTTGTAAGGCCCGCGTTCGAATTCAATCGTTTTAGACTTTTAAAGTAGTACGGTCGTCTGCAAAATTAACGAGTAAATACATTAAACAACCGTCAATAAACTAAAATAAACACAAATATGACACAAGACGATTATACAGTAGGTACCTTCGAGCAAATTTAAGACATTATTAAGCATCGTATATTATATAATAATGTTATTATACAATGTTACCGTGTCTCATTACATTAAAACGCCATATAGACGAGAGTTTCGCCAATGAACGATTCTTTTCTCAAGACGGATAGGCGCGTCGATCGATTATTAATTATTATAACCAACCCACTGCACGTCTTACATCACGGTGTATGTCGTATTCAAATTATTGTTTAGCAAAAAACGTTCAGATTATGCGGTTTTGAAATCTTCGCAATAAAATTGGTAACAATATCCAGGTGGACGAGTCGTACGCGACATCATAATTTTACCGTCATCTATGATAATAATTATTACTCGTATTGTGGACTTATATATTTTTTTTACTATAATTATAATAAATACCATAAACGAGTAACCGATTCTGATCATTGGAGTGTACGTAAAACATAATATTATATTATTAAAATATTGTCCGTTTATGTATAGGTAATTTGATAATGTGTAAAATAATTATATTTTGGACGTGTGATGAGATTTTTTTCTAAAGAATATTTTTCTGATCACCCACTCCCTCCATTTTAAAACTAATTTGTTTTATCTTTCCCTGCGACTCAAGTGGTTTATAGCTGGTTTGTAATGCTTTGAAAAGTTTTTAATTTAATGACAAACTCGAATAATTTTTTTAGCGGATTTATTCGTATTTTATTTTCAAACAACTTTTAAATTATTTAAGGTATTACGTCATAGTATGTTTGCTGATTTTTTTTTCAAAATTGTCTGAGCTAAAATATCTTCTTATAAATCTATCCATTTTACTCTTATATAGTTATATTTATCAAAATGTATTTATTTTATTTATACGTTTATTACGACCACTGCAGGGATGGTAAATTGATACGCTAAGGTTATTTCACTGATACAAACGCAAATATGACTATTTTAGCAGAACTGTTTTGTTGTAGTCGTCTTAAATGTTTAAGCATACAATTGAAATATTATATTATAAATTATACGATACATAATGATTTGTAACTTTTGTGGTTTTATATTAATATGATTAATGAATATTAAGCTAACCAATTTATTATTGTAAATTAAAGATAAATATAAAAATACATCGTAGGCGGTGTTATCTCATCAGTTTTTGGCAATGCAGTAGAACCTCGATTATCCGAACTAATTGGGACTGCACCTAGTTCGGATATGCAAAAGTTCGGATATTGGAAATTAAAAAAAATTTATTTTTTAAACAGTTAAATATTTTATAATATGTACATACATATTTATTATTATTAATATTTTATTAGAATTACATACATTACATTATTTGAAATACATTACATATATATAAGATAATGTTTTTTATATTTGTTTGACAAAATTATCGATTTTTATTTGACGATGAGCTGCAACGCGCTTTTCTACAGCCAAGTTGCGGATACGAGTTTTAATGTTTGGATAACAGAACGTTCGGATACGCTAATTGCAGTTCGGATAATAAAGGGTTCGTATAACGGAGGTTCGGATAATCGAGGTTCTACTGTATATTGTTATCTAACCGTACAACGTTTTAAATGAGTTTTATACAAGTATTATTTCTCTAACTTATAGAGTTATAACAGATATTTGATTTGGAATTTAAACGTCGCAATAGCCACCGATAGAGTCATATTTTGATGTCACGATATATCTATTGTACATATTTATATGCCATCGGTTTACCAGTCATTTTTGGCCAGATAGCTATAGTTAGTAAAAATCACCATTTATATTATATATATATATATGAGTGATTTAGCGTGATGAGCTTTAAGTAAATGGTTTTAAAATAAAATACTGCATTTGGGCGGTTTCCCATAAATACATTTCCCTCTCATCTTAAAATTGTTGGACTACATATCAATTCCGTAGATTAAACGGTTAGGTACCATATAAACAAAGTTTGCAAACGAAATATATTGTTTATGTCATATTGTTGTATAAACATATATTTATTTTAAAATCCAAGTATACCTATTATCCGATCACTATTAATGTGTCTAATGGTCCAGCATAGCTGATATTTGTTAATTCATTAATACATTTATTGTGTAACCACAATTAAATCATAAATAGTAACCAATATATTGTCGGTACCGTATAATTAAAATCGATGAAACGATTTAATCATGCTTGCCCGAACACATTGCTTTTTTATGTTGGTAATAGACTACATCGTCCGATTTCCTTCATCAAAAAACAACGTTTCTATTTTCATATTATCACATTATTAAGCTTTTTCGTTGGTTTCGCAGTAGTTATTTTCATTATTTTCTTAAAGTGTTTTTAATCGATATTTAAGGAACCACACGCTTAAAAATTAGTGTTGTATTTTATGTTGAAAAGCTCTATACATAAAAACCCGTATGTGGTAGTTTATGGTTATAAATAATTATTAATGATTTGTTTATTAACAAATAACTGTTGATTATAAAAGATTATTTTCTTATCGCAACAGTACAGCATGGTTACAAGTTTATAACCAAAATGTATGTATGTACCATATATGTTTATGTACTATATATTTTGTAATACACATACATTCAAACGGTTCTAGCGGTGTTAAGCAAGAGAGGGGAGCTATAGAATTGCTCGACACAAAACTTTCATCATAGAATAAAATACTTTTAGTTTCGAAAAGAACTGATAACACATAATATAAAATATTGTCCCTTAAGTTAGGCCTTTGTTGTATTCACCACTGTACCAACAATATATGCTTAGTTGGATTTTAAAATCACAAGTTATTGTTTCAATCATGACAATTCTCATGATCATCTTTACGAATCATCGTACCTATTGTTACATATTATTATATAATATGTTATAATGCCTAGATTTGTTTATAATTATTGTTAGTATTTAAATACATAGTCCATAATATTATTTCTCGTGAATTTTTAACGAATTTGAGAAACTACTATTAAATTAATTTTCAATAAAACGTCATGTTCAAAAAAAAAAAATGAACGTTTCGGTGTATCTACAATCACAGCGAAACCCTTTCCACAGTTATTTTCTAATCGTTAAGTTTTAATGTTGTATACATATATAGGACGCTCGTACGATGCGTTCCGGAGTACACGGTAGACAACGCCACCATATGCACCCCAACCGGCGCAGTGTGCGTCAGAGCGCGGCGGCGTATACTTTTCAAAAAACCGATATGATAATATAATGCTGTACGTACACGGGTGTAAAATTCCGAAAAGCGTAAAGTCTGCGCCACGCGGACGAAGTTTGGGGAGGAGGGGCGAGTGGGGACGTTAAACTATACGACTGCTCGGCACTGTTTTCCGCCAAAGTTTTTCGGACAGATGATAAAGTACTTTGTTGTAATATTTGCGCGATCGAACTGTATCCTGCAACTAAGCGATTTCGAGTGACAGACCTATGCAACACCGGCCGCCCCTCCCCGCCGAGCACCGCGGGCACGGGCGAGAACGAAACGCGTAGGAAAAAAAACACGCGCGCGCAAAACCAACAAAACTTTTATCGAACCCCGTCATTTTCCAAACAATAGACTTTACACTCGTCGCAATAATAGCGGCTGCCATAGTCCTCCTCCGCCGCATTTTTCCGAGACAAACTTTTCGCGCGCGCACACACACACACGCACACGCAGAGACGCACGTGTAGAGAGTGTATTTATATATATATATATATATATATATATATGTGCACACCGTCGCACACGCGAATATAAGCGTTTATATATACACACACACACACACATATATATATATATATATGTATGTACGATACACGTAACTCGTATAGACGTGTAGTATGTGTAATACCTAACCGGCAGATGTCCGCGGTGAATTTTGCCAGAAATTTCGAGGCGATCGATTAACTCGTTTTCGGTGTTCAAACGGTTTTTTATTACGGTATGACGCGTGTACAAGCTGTACGACATTACGTCATATCGTCTCTTTTTAGACACAAATTACGATAAAGTTTAGCGAACACAATATTGTGTGTATAAAAATGTCATTTTTATATGAAAATTTGTGCAAAATATATAATACCTATAAGTATAATAATAACTCTTAATATCTACTGATTTTTCGAACTTACGATTTCAAACGTTCCCCGTGTATGACGAATAGGAAAAAAAATCATTCGACCTGTTTCGTAACATTTACATAATATTACGTATAGCAATCAATAGTTGTGTGCCAACGTCTATTTAATTTGCGCATAGCCGTGAAACTACGTTTGCCAGGTATCTATTAATCTATTATTTGGCCATGTCACTTGTAAAAGCTTAGATACCTAAGTTTAGAAATATGTTTTAAGTTTCTTTTTTTTTTTAAGCACAATCCAGTTTTATTTTTAGACGATTGTATAATATTTTTATTTTTGACGGTTATCTTCAATTGATCTAAAAAAATAAAATCAAATACTTTGATTCAGTAGTATATGATATCAAATTGACTTACAAAAAGATTAGATTTTCACCGCAATGTAATTATAATATCTGTCGCATTAACAAATTGTCTAGTATAGGTATTTACGGTTATTAATTATTTATGAATCACAATGAAAAAACAAAACCATTTTTTTTCTCGCCGTAAATATTACCTTTTATTCGTACAGTATTTTTTTTTTCATTTTTTCCCAGTACTTTTAAAAATAACTGCGAACATTTCATTTTTTGACTATCCTAAACACAAATTAAATCCAATTTTCTATCAGAAACGATCACCTTCAAAATGTTTCTATTTACTTATAATCTTTTAAGCTATTTGTTTAATAGTCGATATGCATGTACAAATTATTTTTAAGATAATATCTATTCTGTTTTTGGTTGTAAAGTTTATAACTTGAGTTTGCGTAAACCAAATAAAAAACCAAGCCATCGAATAAAAAAAATTTTAGAACATAAATTTGTTACTAAAAATGTACTGTGACAATAAAATTAGTCCATGAGTATAGCACAATTGCCTCCCTCCTCCACACAAGTTAAATTTAAATTTAAAATTAAAATGTCCGCTTAAAAATAATCCTAGTTACACGTCTGGAGCAGCTGCATACAATTGAAACAATCCGTATCTATATAATTACCTTATTTATTGGTATCGCGGTAAAGCTCGGATTGTGTTTTATATAGTGTGTAGTGTGTACAAAAAAATAAACCACGATCGGCGACCGGAAGTCTTATCACGGGTTTTTATTGTTATTTTTATTAGCGTTTTTCTTCTAACAAGTTCTGAGTCTACTTACAAGTGGACTCACACACATGTTCCTGGTAAAAAACGCAAACGAAACGACAAAAACTCATGTGTAATGATTATTGTACGTTTATGGTTTATCCAAAGTAAATATTATAAAACCTGTAATTATAATAATATATGGACACAAATTGTAAGATATGATGTATTATATTTTGTTTATATTTGTTTTTAAACGCACTAATAAGTTTATTGATACATTTTAAGTAGGTAAGTGAATAATAAACGAGATTCACATATATACAAAGTACGTATAAATAACTATTAGATGCATAATAATATTATAATATATTAGCATATCTGTTTTAAAGATAATATCATAAGAATAAGAATAACGTTCGGTAAACATATCTCAAATGTGGTTTAGTTACAACTGATTTCGAATTTATAATCATCTCAGTACCTTAAATTATACCAAAATACTGTATCAGATTTAATAGTTTACTTTGATCGTGGTTTTACTCAAATCCATTCAGACAATATGTTACCGTCAAAGTCCGTTTGTTCAGTAAAGCTAGGTTTTACTAGTTAATGCTAGGATTTAATATTTGTGCTCGGTTACTGAAAAATCATAAATTTTTTGGGCTTTAACTGAAATCGTTGCAAACATCCTATGATGTACATACCTATATTGTGTTATTAAAAACTGATTAATACAGAACAGAAAACAAATATAAAAATTAAATTATGATCAATAAGCTGTGTTATTGCTTTATTGGCCCGATTTGATTTTACGTGTTAATTAATGGATCGATTCGTATTGCAGTGTGTTATATGTTTATATATTTTTTTTAATTTCTTGGTATTTTTTTTTTTTATTATTATTATTTTATTCGAACGGCATAATTTAAAGGTTATATGTGATTTTAAATCCAATTATTAAAAATAATAATTCTAGTAATAATTTTTATTTAACATGAGAAATTTACAATACGTATTAACGAGAAGTGGAGGAAAGCAAAAAAAAAAGTGTCATTGGTTCTATAATAGTACATATGGTGAAAATTAATAATACATGACTCAATTTTTAAAATACCTTTGTCTTTTGCATAAATAATTTAGCATTTAATATGTTTCAATATTATAATATATAATTTTATAAAAAAATATTTATACATATTTCAACAAACAAGTGCATTGTTGAATTTATCATAGATAGATAGAACTTAGTTTAATTATTTTTATATTAACTACCAAATTAGTATTGATTTTTTTATAAATTTGACTTGAAATAAATATTTAATATTTTTCAAATATTCTATTGATTTTCTGTCGCGTATTAATCAGGTTTTAAAAGTGCAATTTGTACATTCTAGGATAGTAAATCCAAATGAAATTATGAGACTTTCAGCTTCAACTGAGTATAAATATTAAATTTTAACGTTAACTTTTAAAAAATAACTTTACCTAGTGAATGGGCTTTGGTGGTAACAGATACAAGGGATAATGTTATTAAAATAATGTACATTGAATTTCGGTATCTGGTCCAAAGTCAGAAAATACAACTTTGTGTACAAAACACGTTATCCACTTTTGCTTCACAATGATGAGGCTTTTGATGCATTCGTCTGATACGAAATGACAGCTCAAAATTATATAATACTTGCATTGATTTAGGGCGTGGTCGCTTTTGAGCGTTAAACCGTGCAGCATGTGTGAAGGCCGAAGGGCAAACGAGATTCAAACCGTCTATTGAAATCAAGTGATTTGAGATTTCTATCAGTTTTGTATTTTGTTCTTTTTAGTTTCTATAAAAATAAAAAAAAAAAACCGATTTGTGACATCAAAATCCTCGACCCCACACGTATAATTATTGATCTTATTCGCATCCCTTTATCATCGAAAATATCCCTCAGTCGACACGTGTCAACGAAATGTCTCATATAAAATATAATATTATAATGTTTTATTTTTATCGAATCGGAGTTTAGTTTCCAAAAAGAACGACTAGCTAGAGGCTACATGATATATTTATTTTTCGCCAGAAAACCACTTTCGAGACGGTATAAAATAAAATTAATACATCAAAAAGATTCTTGCTATATATGTATGTAGTTGTACACATAGATGAGTTTTACTTTTGAAATGTTATATTATTCAAATGTGTAGAAGAAATTCCAAAATGTAGATCGATTGTAAAAAACTAATTAACAACAATTCTCGCCAAAATCTCGACCGCTGTTTTTTTGATAAATGCAATTTTATTCACTCCCTAATTTTTTGACATATTTACTAAAATAATATTTAGATTCTATTATTCATGTACTATCATATCTGTAATACTTTTAAAACCTTGTAAATGTATATCAGCTATTTCGATGGTTTACTAAATCAGCATATACAATTATAAGTCAAATGTATGAGTTTTAAATGCTTAGATTATAATGAAATATATTAAATACACAACAATTTAAGCGCAGATAAGTGTGTAAATAAATTACAAGATATTTTTTTTAGTAGTTTTCAATATTTCTGATGAATACTACAGAATAATTACAGAAAACTTCCAAGAAGTATATAAGTGCAAAACTTTTATGGCTATACAATAAAACTTACATTGATGGATCTTAAAACAAATATGGAGTAAGCTAAACCATTATAGAAGAAACAGAAACCTTACAATTTAAATTGAAAGATAGTGCCAGTATTTTTACAGTAGAAAGTTCTGCAATCAAAGAAAGTACCCGCCACGCCAATACACTCGAAGCCGCAAACGGAGAAATAACAAGTGACTTATTAAATGCGTTTATTTTCCTATAAAAATTCTATCCAAACAAACGAAATAATAATAAATATCTAGCAAATACTTTCAAAATCTGATCACTTAAATAAATTAGGTAATTATATTCATCATTTGGATCTCGGAGAAATAAATAAAACCATTGTATAAAAACGGTTAAAGTCTATAGGGGAACCAACAGAACCAACTAATTCACTTTTAATTATAATCAAACCAAAGTGGATTAAAAAAATGTAAGACACCGAAAAATTAAAAAAGGAGTTGCAAAAACATTATATTAAGAGTAGCAGCTGCATGGATTAGACACGCATTTCTAATTGCAGTTTCGTATTTAATAATAACGAAAACAAAAGTATAAATCTAACAACCCCTGACTGCGAGTGAAACTCAACTCTAATCAACAATGCTATACTATTCAATAGTTAAGTGTTCGATTAAAATAAATATATTATTATGTAGATCACATTTTTTTAATATATATATATATTCGAGCAAAATATATCGATGGACAGATTATTCTGCGGCCGCGAAGCAATACGACGACAGCAGTATAGTACAATAATAATGGTATAATAATAATAATGTATTTATAGATATTATTATATTATATTTTATAGCGGGAGAGCAATGACGCGTTTAGTGCATACGCTTGAGCATAATACTCGTATTATACGCACAAGATTCGACTTCCGAACCGCGCGGAGAAATTATTATTATTATTTTTTTTTTTTGTTATGTCACCACAAAGCCCAATTTTTATGTCCCTTGGATTTCAAATATTATTATGTACTTGAACGCCCGTATTCTATAATTCATGTTATTGTATGTATAAACGGGTGTACAGATAAATACGATAATGCATTTTTATTGGTCACGAACAACCGACGACGACGAGCCGTATTCGCGATGATGGTTTTTTTCGTATGATGCACAGTATAATATACGCACGTTTATACGCATTATCGTGATCTCGTAAATTGAATATTTATAACAATATCGTGAGTCATGAAACATTACCAATAACAACAATAGTGATAATACTATTAAATAATACCATATAACGTATTTCTTATTAAAAAATTCGACCATTTCGACGGAGTGCGTTTTGTTTATTATTATCTCTTACGATTTCTGTTGGTGTTATTTGTATAAGTATACTATCGTTTGCGTAAATAACAATTTTAAATAAAATAAAAAAAAAACGCCCAACGCACATTTGAACCCCCGTGACCTTTAGAGATAATCTCGTCAAGGGGAGGGTGACCAAACATAATATTGTATAGGAACGTGTACGCCATACATACAAGTCTCCGGGGACTAAATCCGTTTCTGTGATTGGGTTTCATTGTTTGGAGCTTATTATGATTGTCTATTTTGATATTGTCAATTGATTATTTCAACAAAGAGCGAAGTGTCCTTCAAAAGCGGGATTTTTGTTTAAAAGCCCGTCAATTATACTACTGAAGTTATAAGATAGGTTTGGAAAAAAAAAATTAAGTTTTAAATACGAGTAAGACTGAGTATGACGAGCTGCATATTGTTTTTAAAATATTTTACCGAAAATGTCAATAATTTATGAATCAATGTTTACATTGAAATGCATATTTCCTTTAAACAAAATACTTACAATCATTGGGGAAAGTAAAAAATCGGTAGTAATTTTTATATTCAGACGATGTTATAGCATTAAACATCAACTATAAATGACCTAATAGATACATTTAGCACGCACGTTAAGTTGTAATGGTTGAATAAAAATTATAAGTAAAAAAAAAAAAAAAAACAAATAATAAGAAAAGGTTCAAATATAAATCACCTGTAGGTTAGGCTTATTGACGATGTTAGCGAATAAATTGTACAACCAATTGACTCTATAAAAATCGTAATCAACAATAAACGTTATTTATGTAATAAAAATTAAACTCGTTATTTGAATAATTATTAAATAATTATCGTTCAATTATTATTACGACAGTGCCTATTGAGATAAGACATTAATAAATACCTTTATGAGGTTTTGGACTATATGATAAAATATAAGAAAACTGCTATGACATTATAAGCAATAGTTGGGATGACTAAAAGACCCTGTTAGATATCGGCAATATCACACACGAAGTCGGCATTTTCGGCGAAGCTCGGACAAGTCAATCGTTTTCACGTAGTCACCCGCGGCAACGTATTACCTATTATTATTATTATTATTGTCATAATGCAATTATATAATAGGCATAATAATATTATGTCAAAGTCAGCATAATCAGCTGCAGCATATTACAGAGAAACGTTTGAGGTTCGGTAACGATTTGCGGAACCAGTCATCTCGCGGGAGGAAATAATTAATAGCTAGAACCGTGATTATAGAAAAATGGTCGAAAAATATTGTGATAAAAACTCTACGCCATTCATTCGATCCGTATGAGGTGACGCGTGTGTGATTCGTCTGCGGGGCTTCGTTCTCGGTCATCTCTATATAGAATAATAATAATAATAACAACATGATATTATAATACACACGACGTGCGTCGCGGTTATAGAAAATCGGACGTGCTAGAACCGCCGTAAGTGAGTGGAAGTATTGATCAGGCACGCACCACTTGACCGGGCGCGGCGGGGTCGCGGTGTCACGTAGTTAAATCGGTTAGCGATCATTATCGCGGAAACTATAATAATAATAATATAGCGCGTAATATTAATCGCGTCGAAATTCGAAACCGGTGATAGCCATGTACCTACATATTACATAGGTGTCCGGGACCCCGACGTTCTGTCTACGCCGAATCGCATCACACGAATCGCAGGGACGACGACGACGACGACGACTGATCGAACGAAAACGGCAGGCGTATTATAACGCAGTAATATACGAAGTACGCCGTCCGCCGACTTACCACAGCTCTGTCGAGATCGTTTGAGACAATACTAAAAAAATAATAATATTCTGCGGGACCGCCGCCGCCGCGCTGCGCTGCCGAATAAGGGCGATGTTGACTTTATCGGCGAACCGGAAACAATGTAATAAGCCGTTGCGACGGTCCGCGAGTCGAAATCGATCGGTCAATCGGTTTCACACACACACACACACACACACGTATATTATTGTGTGCATACGAATATCACAAAAATAAAGTTAAGGGCAATTTTAAGAGTGTCGTGTCATTATAGTATTATGTAAGTCGCGATTAGAACGTTAACCGCTCAAACGGTCGAGAGTTAGAATGTTTAACGCGATTGCATATTTTTTAACTGGTTAACGTTCGGATTTGTCGACGATAATATCTCGCGTACGATAAACGGCGACGAACAGTGAAAATCGAGACGTAATATTATGATAAAAATTGTTTAAAATATCACTTATGTGTATGTAATGCGCGAAAAAGGTACCCAATTCCTTTTTAATGTATGTATACTATAAAACAAACAAGTAAAACACAAAACAATATCCGCGTCTTATGCTGTGGTGTCTTGTATATTTTTAATTGAACGCATAATAATTGTACCGTAATAAATGATAATATAGTCAATAGCCATATTGTTTTACTCGGCTAACACATTCAAATTAGTATACTACAAGTGTTTTGTTATTGTTTAAATAATAATAAGACACAAAAGATAAAACAAAAACCCTCTTAAGATGACGTAATGAACACACACAATATAAGATTACTGCAGCATCCATACACATTCAATGTTCGCAGAAAATATAAACTCAGTGCTTAATACAACAATGAGATTTAATGTAAATCCCCGACTGAAACGAATAACAATGATAGAATTATTTTGATGTAATTATATATTGCGTTTTTTATTTTCGTCGTTTATTCCGATATATACATAATTCGAGTGACTACAAACGCATTAAGTTTGAGATAAAATGTCTTAACATCATTATTCGCGATCGAGATTGTAAAAATAAATGTCCAAAGTATCATTCAACAATGTTTAATATTATAATGAGAGTAATTATAAATATTATCAAAATTCAGTCTAAATGTCAATACTAAATTCTTTTTCTTTGTTTTCTACTGTTATCATGCCACAGTGGCTTAAGCAGGATTTTTCTTCGGTGGGGAGGGGGGCTGATCAATTTTTGTAAAATACAATTTAAGATTTTTGTTGTGATTTTCATAGACCATTAGAAATTAAAATAATTTTTAAATTTTCTTAATATTTCTAGGGGGGGCTGCAGCTCTCTCAGCCACCCCTTGGCTACGCCACTGTCATGTCTTAATCGTAATGCTTTTTTCGCTTCTACAAAGCGAACACGATTAGAATTTAATTTATATTCGTAATATTATTATTGTATCACTATATAATATAATATAGTATTGTACGTCAGTGTATCACTTACGCGAATATATTAATACAACTGTTGCAGGTGATATGTTATTTCAGATTTCGTATTTATTATACATATCACGAGAATGGCAGTATTATTCTCGGTAGTGTACACTCTCACTACCGGCCGTTAATTGGTTTTTCATGTAAATGAAATTCGTTTCATCATTTTGCGTTGGGCGACCAAATATGAGAGTGCGGTTCGATGAACGCACTCCGCCAATTACCAATTGTACACACACATACACATCAACACACCGTTATACGATATTTAATCCATATATTATAGATGTATACGATTAAAATAATAATGTTTTATACACAAGTTTGATTCTTAGTCCCACGAAAGAAGCAAATATAAACTAAACGTTTTATGTAGGTAATAGGTATATTATATTATTACATTATTTACATTAGACGGTTACGCAGATTTATAAATATAAAGTATTTCATCCATTTAGTGCTTGTACATTCCGTTTGCAGATGCTATAAACGGTGTACTTCTATAAAAAATAATCATTGTTTTAAAAAGTTACTAGCCATAAACTCGTGTAAAATAGAGTTTAAATAGGTACTGTCGTAGATACTAAATTATTGCACTTTTTTTTATATATTATAAATTGACATAACGTAAATAGGAAAGATATATCCTATTACTATTCCTTGGATTACGTCTTTACCAATAAAAAAAAAGTGCATTAGCTCTCATTGATTATTTCCTCCGTCTATCACCTCACGCAGTGTATACATTTTATCAATTCTTTTTATTTATTAGTCGGTACAAAGAATAAATTATCTTTTTATAAATAAACACTTTTGTCATTATTTGTATTCAATGTTTAAAAGTCGTCACCGCCGCCCGCGTGAGTTCATTTTTATCCGTCTAGTCGCATGCCAAACCTATAACGAACGACTATTCGTGTGTATGTAAAAAATGTATATTCGCAAAATGCATACCACTAATTAAACGAATACGTAAAGCTAGCACACATCGTGTATACGATGAAATTATTGTTATTCTGAAGTCGTAGTCATATTATTATTACGTACACGCGTCACATATACTGCCATTGAGTCATAGCAGCTAGATAGTGCATAATTATTTCTGTATCCGACGGTGTGTACATAAAAAGTATAAGTCACAAAGGATTCAAAGAAAAATCTTGAAAACGTATTTCCACGACCCATGCACAGGATAGGTGGTACTGTTGATTTATTACATTTGAAAAGAAAATAGAAAGATATAATTAATAAAAGGTAGGTATTATATTATTACCGCAATAAACGTAATAGCGTAAGCATTTTTAACATTGAAAAATAAAAATGATCTACCGGAATTCCTAAAACTCAGACGTCTGCACGATGCTCTATAGACTTCGCCTCACACATTCTACGATAATATTTTTCACTTTAAACGTCACGTCATGAGGATAAGATTCGATAATATTAGCGTCTGTTGCAAATTTAATATGTATTAGATTACAACCACGGACGTTGTGAAACATTTAGAACTTAAGCCGACATAATATGAGTGTATAAAGTGGTTATATAAGTCAAGGGATGATGTTCTCGGCTGACATTCGATTACCACGAATAAAACGTTTTACACCGCCGATTAAAATTCTACGAGACTCTTCACTCGTCGTCGGCAAATACGGTGGATTTTATTCCGGACCATGCGAGAAACGTATTAGTCTTACTGCAACGATGATGATGTATATTTATTTTGTGTCTAATACATTCATTTGGTATTTGGTCGTGAATATAGTGTTCATTTAATACACGGCTTATTATTCGATCGTCATAACAGCGCAAAAACGAAATATTGTTCAAATTTATTGATTTCGATTTTTTCGTCGTCGTAGTTTATAAAGTTGCTAATAAGCTAGATTGGTAGGTACTTGAAACATCACGCTCGACGATACCGTTCGACGTAGTTGAATTCAAATAGAACTGAAGTTTGGCCATATTTTGGGGTTCTGTGGGTGTTTTGAATAATTGGAAATATTGAAATGTTTCCCGGCGTTTTTTTTTTTGCCAGGAAACATTGCATTTATGGTTCAATCAACAAACAAACAATATGTGATGAAATTCAATTATCACAAAAAGGTTTAAGGAGAAAACCTTACCGAAGCCTATACGTTTTTTATATACAAATTTCGAGTTTTCTATAATAATATTGTGGAACAGTAGACCTTAATGTATTTATTGACTCTGTCTACCTTTACTAAAACGAATACACCTTCAGTGTTGTTCAGCATTTAGGTTAGCCTGCAGCATCGTGTATTATAGGTTCCGTGTTGTATATCGTTCACGAAACTGTGTAGTAGTTTAGTATATAATAAACAGAACAGCTGATTTCGAACACTGATCTGGCTAAGACAATTTTTCTAATTAAATCTTAATTAATATTCGTTCTCGTCGTAAAATAATGATTTTTCAAGGTTGTTCACCAATTTGATCACGCGTTTTTGAAACGTATAATAATTGATAAGAATTATCAGACTTGACCCGCAAAAATATAAATTATAGAATCGACAGTGTTACTATGATACAGCGGAAAAAATAATACGGTTAATATAGATCAAAATATGTATTATAATGCTGGTAGTGCTAAAACAAAAAACGAAAAAAAGTTCACATGCACCTCGTTTACGGTCGAAAATGAGGAATCGCATTTGTCTGATTATAGACCCAACAAGATAAATTCAAGCTGTTTAATAATAAATTATATTTTTTATGTATTAAACAATAATTAAACATTTGAAATTTTGAAAAAAATTAGTGGGCTAATGCTCCCTCTTTTACTATAAGTTCTTAAAAAAATGCAAATTTAAAGCTACCAAAACGCTCATCTACTCAATCGTAAAAATAAAAATAAAACTGGTCAAGTTTTATGGGTGCTGAGTTGTTATGTGTTCCCCGTTTCGTCGAAATTGTAGCCTCTGGCGCAAACAATTCGCGTTTGATACTTAAATAATAAATAGAGGTTAATGTATGCCAAATCACTTCAAGTAATAAAATAAAGTCGCTGACAATTTATCAAATATTCAAAGTATCAGAAAATGATTCAACGTTGTCAAACAATAATAACAATCGAGTGATACGTCAAAATAGTGGTATTTTGATTGACTGATCGATGTGTCGCATAGAGACTGTTATTGACACGTTTTTCGATTCTTATTAATTTTTGACGATGTATAACACATCTTTTCATTTACTTTTTCGGGGCACGCTCTGGCTTGTGAGGAACTTTATTTAGAGGGGAGGGGCTATTATAATGTACTGCCGTATCGGCATTACTGGGCATTACTGTTTAACGTAAAAGAATAAACATTCATATCCACGATTTCCGAATGCACTGGTTCCAGTGTTCAGTTGATGGGATGTTGGAAAATAATTGGGACCCGGTGGTAATAGGCGTAGTGTAAGGGTATAGGTAAAAACGACGTGGCCATGTGTGAGGGTATTCGGATACGCAAACGGAGGCAACCGTTTATCATTATAATCCCGACACTTTCATCGTTTCAACGTTTAGCGCGCCACCGCCGCCGGAAAGAGCACTTAAGTAATCCTCTTAACATATTAATATTATCATCGAAAGTCGGTCCATAGAGGCGAGCGCCGGCGCCCCGTGAGTGTACCACCGTGTCTAACCGCCCTTTTGGCGACGTGTTCGACAAAAATTATTATAATACCGCGGTCTGAATATTGAAAAACCCTTTTGCCTCCACCGCCGATGCATCACGTAAATCACGGTCTATGAGTATTTTCACTCACTCTGCAGTATTTTTAACTCCACGCCAATCTATTTTTTTTCCACATCATAGTCGATTCACGGATCGGCCCTGTATAATGCGTACAATGCTCAATCGTTCAAGCCGTTACGTGTGAATCACGTGGAATCGATCCAGACGTGCTATCTCAAAACATTGAATTGTTCAAAAGATCTATTTTAAAGAATAAATATTAACTGCAGACATAAAAATAATAATATACGACCTCTATAATATTATATAACCGACTCGCCATATAACACGAATAGCTCTGACGACGTACGCGGCTTCCCCTATTTGTCAGGCCAGTACAATGCTTACATAAAATGACACGACAACGTTCGCGTTGATAACATTACTTTTATGTTGATAATAGGTAGCGGTCAATATTCGATGTATATATTATTTTAATAACGATCCATAAGAACTGTATAAAACTTACACTATCACTTTGCCTGCGATAAGCCGTAGGTATACCTTTTATACTATAAACATTTCCAGTGTGACGAAATGCGGCAATGCAACAGATATGAAATCGAGTCGGCTATCTAATTGTTTTATATGTCTGCGAGAGACAAATAACGAGACAATATGTTTTTTCACTCGGAAATGTGTGTCGTTTTTAGTTAAATGCATATTTCTTGGTAAACAAAATTCAGTTAAACGAAATATGATAATATCGTGTCGCTATATTTGCACTAAAATAATATGATGGTATTATTATTTATAGAGCGTTTTATTCGGTTGATTAAAGTACAATAATTAATAATATTGTACTCAATATTATCTTATTGTTATTGTATGGTCGATACAATTCATATGAACTAGTCATTTTTAATTATAATGCGTAGAAAGAACCTATTTTATTTTAACACTACCTAATGTCAAGAATCGAAAGATCAGGTTTATTTTGATCAAAATGTATTAAATGACAAATGTGATGTAAACTATGATGGTTTATAGTTCTTGATAACTCTTTAAATAATGTACCTAATGAATAATAATGAACAAATCTATTAAATCATATTTCCTTTTAATTAAAAGTCGTCTACAGTTATTGTCATACAGTCGCTATTATATTGACCGCTGTAATTAATATGCCGTTGTAAGGTCCTATTATTTCGTCCGTCTTTACTATTAGTAGTGAGGAATTTTAATATACTGTTGTCACTATGATTGATTATTTTTAATTCAAAGACAATAAAATAACATAATTGTTAAGTTTTAAATATGATTGACAATAAATTATGGAATTAATATGATTACTATGATTACATTTATATTCATATAATATTATTTCTCATATTACGTTAAAACCAAGTTCATCTTGTTTAAAAATTGATTTTTGAAATAAATTTAGAAAACAATTATATAATATATATGAGTATCATATCTTATAAGTGCCTTATACGAATATACATACAATACATATTATTATAACATTATATAATAATATTGTTATTATTACATTTATCACTATTTTCTGAATCCAAAACTTTTTTTACTTAGCATAATATTTAAGTTGTTGATTCGTTTCGAAAAATGCATGTGTAGTTTTCATTTCATCCCTCTTTATGAAATAAATAAATAGACATTTAAAACGTTTTTAAAAAGATTAAGTCTCACTATAAATTGTTGAGTGGTTTAATATTATACTTAGGTATAATATGATACAATTTAAATACAAGAATTTATATTAAAAGTGGTCTTATGGTTGATGGATGTTGTATAATAATGAAATAATATAAAAATTAATTTAAATATGTTAATGCACGTCAACTATTACTGCACATAATATGATTTTAATACCAAAATACTTCTCATAAAAATGAAAGGTAATAAACATTTTCAGCTGCGGCAACTCATATTTTATTTTAGATTCTTAGCGGAGCAATGAATATATTGATTTTATTATGATGGTTTTTTTTCGTAGATGAGTACACGATAAGTTTTCGATCAATTGCTTCGATTTTAAAATTAAGTGCTTTTAGATATAAAACTGAATCTAGTTTATGGTTTGTAAAAGTCTAATTTAAAAATCCCTAGTACTTATTTTAATAATTGGGAAAAACAAACAAAAAATTAAGGAAAAATGGGAATTTTTACAGAAATCCAATTTTTGACTCGAAAACGAATAACCGTAGAAATACAATATTTTTTATAATAATTAAATACTAATGAAAAATAAGTACTAAATGTAATATTTTCTGATAATATTTTATCATCCTACTATAATAATAAAATTAAAATAATTTAATTTAATATTTTTATTAAATAAACATATCACTTTTAGTGATATAGGCTCGTTTCCACGCAAAATCGTTTTTAATACCTATTATACGATAATAATAATATATCATTGAATTCAAATTTAACACACCCATAATAGTGACCTACTTGACACCTAAATATGTACATCAGAATGGTACTCATTTAATTATCTTTTTTTTTTTGACTTTAGTCTCAATATAGGTACCTATTTTTTTTTCAAGTTACTATCACAATATTCAAAATATAATATTACATGCCATTTTAGATGTTATAACATACGTTTTCTAATACATTACTTAAATTGGATGAGAAAAAAAATAAATACCTCGTCTATAAGTATAGTCTTTTTTCTGTACGATTTGGTAGGTCTTAGTTGTCTATTATGAAAATATTTTGAGGTAAGCATGGTTTTAGTATTGATTTGGAGGTTAGTCTTACATTTAGTTTTTTATATTACCTTTTTTTTAATATTTGCAATGAAATCCTTTTTAAAAACATATATGAAACAAATCCCAATATTTTGTCATTTTTAATTTTAATAATGTTTATTTTATCCTTATTATAGTGATTTGTTGCTATAATACTTACGAGTATGGTTAAACGTGTTCAAGTACTAATTTTTGAGGACTACGTCTTATCGTCTTATAATTTTCACAAAGATAAATAAGACGTGAGAAATTGAGTTTTCCGATAATTAATTAATAGTTTAATTAAGTAGGATTTTCTTATGGTAATAATATTTCCTATTAAACTAGTTAATAATTAAGCAACAAAATAAGATTAGAAATTAAACATGAAACCCTTTTCTAAACGAATAAATTATCTATAGGAATTGTCGTATCAAATTGTGCTGAATACCATTGATATATTAAGTAATTGAGTAACCGAATCTGAATATTACTCTCTCTATATATTTTTTTTTATTAAGAAATGTGTTTACAACACAAGGTGTGGTTTAGTTTTAGGTGTTTTTTATAATTATTATTATTTTTATTATAAAATAATATGTCTGCAATCTACACACAGGTAGAAAGGACAAACAATACAATGCGTAAAAGTTATATTAGATTTTGGACACCATTTGAAATTTCAGAACTCATTATAATTATATGTGTTTTTTTTATTTAAAACTTTTTATACTATTTATTTAAGAGGTTTCTTCGACAGTTGCGTTTTAGACAGTGTCAGGGAATGATAGGATTAAATAGTGATTGGTATGATTGTAAATAAATGGATTTGGGTATTTTTTGTGGTGGCGTTATGGAGATTTTTTTGTTGTATTGAGAGGTTACTTTAGGGAGTTTTGGCATTTTTAAGTAGTTGTGTAGAGAGTTATCGCTATCGCACCAATGCTCACGTATGATAATGCGTAAACGTATTGATCAGAAGGGTTGATGGATATTTATATTTGACTTTTGGCTATACCCAAAAGTTGGATACCATACGTCATGAATGGTTTTATAATGTATTTACTGTTTATACATATCAGGATTTCAGTTCTTAGTAGCACTTTAAATCATAGAAGATTTCTCAAAGTATAAGGACATAAATTTAGTGATTTTTGTTTTGTTTCTATGTGTTATTCCCGATTAAGTTTTTTTCTCTATATATCGTAAGCTATAAGTTTTAGGTTGTTACAATAGTATAAAGTCGGTGCTGCAGTCAGATACGGTGGTCAATTATTTATTGTACGCACTCTCTGCCCTCAACGGCCCAAAATATACTGATACACCGATATACGGCCACCATATTATATATTGCGATGCAATCCAGATTGGCTACAAGAAATTTTGATTTGCTGTTTTGAATAAATGAAAATACAAAATGGGTATACACGATGGCATTCAAATATTATGTTACGAAACTGTACAAACACATAAATATTATTGATTTCGCGACGATATAATAATAATTATTATTAAATGCCTATGTATTACGTATATTATAATAAATTTAAAGACTTTATTTTTTTAAACACATCCGAAATAATATTAAATATTATTGAAAACGAATTAATGAATCACATAATAATTCGATATAAATAAATATATTCAGTATATTTTTATAAATTTTGCTCGCGATGTTTTATATAATAATTGATAATAATATTATAACATACTACTAAGTATTCTATTTAACCCTTTCATTACTATGGACGCACATACGCGTCCTATCATTTAAAAATCAACAAAAGGTGTTATCGATAATGTGATAATATCATTAAATGGTAAATAATTAGGCGAATCCAAAGAGACAATAAAAAAAAATATATGATAAATATTAAAAAAGTTATAAGCAAAATGATTTATTTGATTTTCCAGGGTTCCCAAATTGTTATTAAAGATAAACTGAAATAATAGTTCATTATCGACTATTTGGGAGCCAATCACTAACTTAATTAACTAATATCTGCTAAAAAAGTTTCTAGACAATTTTTATTTTTATTGATAGTTATTATTTGAACTATAACAATATTTAAAACAATATGAAAAAAAAATATTTAAAAATAAAATTTAGTCCCAGCATAGTGCTGTGAACTGGGAAAAAATAATTCAGCAGGGAAAGGGTTAAATAATAATAACTATCAGCTTTTATTTTAAATTATAATTTACTAACAACATTTATAATTTTAGAATATTAATGTTAGGATGCATGTCTTTTTTTTATAACTTTCATACCAAATAATATTTATTTAAAAAAAAATATCAAAAACAATTCAGTAGAATCTATACATGAAAAGCTTATTTTTATTTAATAACTTTGTCTAAAACGATATATGAATTTTTTAAATGATTTGTTTTCTTTGGTCGTGATATGAACAGTCTAACCGTACTTTAGTAATAATTATATATGCACATTATTGGCAGCAGCCGTAGTCACAATCCTTTTTTTTTTTTAATACGTTATAGTGATTTACATAAATTATAAATTATAATATACAGCACGTAAACTTCTAAAATCAAAACATTTAAATAATTTAGATTTTTTTTTTGAATAATTTATAAAACTTTAAATTTTGCATAAATCCCGAAATTCTCTGTTCCCATTTTTATGCTTGAATTAAATAAACTTTTGATCTTTAAGTTTTAACCTATGATAACAATATAATATACCTTCTTATTTATATTTTAAACCAAATTTTAGTGAATTTTAAAGTTTTGACAAATCACGCTTATAACTAAAAATTGTTTTGTAAAATAAATTGAATGCGATAGTTCGATTCACGTTTAAATAAAAGCACTATATAATTTACACGAGTGTACAATGATAGAATCGGACGTATAATAAGTTATGTAAACTCTGTGTGTGGACAAAATCAAAAGCTATAACAAACCGCGGCTAATAGTGAAAAAAAAAACATTGAACACGATCAATACAAGATTTCCTTAAAATACATATTTTATACTTTTTCGACAACCTATGGATCGGGGTGCGTGTAATATATTAATTATGAAAGCGATTATAATAATATTGTTACGTTGTAAAAACGGTTTTCAGCAAAGTTGTTCAGTCAAGTTTTTCTAAATTGATGAAAAACAAAATTGTTTGCTAATTAGTTTTTTCGGCGGAAATTATATAAAGCTATTTCAAACTTTACACAGTACCTCAGCACAATTTAATATATTAATTATTATTATGTGATTAATAATAATATTAATATTAGTAATTTAGTATTAATAGTGGTTTATCAGTCGAGTCACAATAGAAATATATTCATAATATATTGTTGGTTTTTGCGTGCGTCCCATTTCATTTAAATAAATTCACCAATGACGATATTATACAATATTACGAATGATGAGTTTTAGAGGAGTAGAAATAACGCTATGCAAATTTATAGAGGTGTTATGAGTTTCGCATAGTGTGCGACACAGACAAAACGTATATGTGATAAAATATCACAAAAGGTGTATGACGATGTCAAGTATTTGAAACTGAAATAGCAACTGTGCCATAACATACAGAAAATCAAAGCAAACTATCCTATTTCACACTTTAAAATATAATATTATATTTTTTGTCGCTATGCAAAAGTTTCGTAAATCTATAAGATTTAAAATATTCGTGTAAATCGTATACTATACCATTACATTTCGACTTTGATACCGCGTGTTTGCAATAATTGTTTGAAATTCGCTAGACATAAATCTCTCGATTTTTGCCCGACTCGTACATTTTAAGTAGGTACATAACACACAGTTATACGTTTTACATAATATTTTCCTATCATAAGACTTTGGATGGTTCAGTAAAAACTCACACAAGCGCCACTGCTTACTGATACAAAAATTGTACTATTTTTTTATTTTTTCGATCAGCAGCCAACACCCATTTGGCCACCGTGTCAGGTCTCCTTGTGCATAAGTTATAATATACCTCTACCGAACATAATATTATTATTGTATCATAAAATGTGTAAAAATAATAATGAAATAATTGGAAATTTAATAGGTGCTTTGTATACTTGTAGTACTTACTCGTTAAGTTATATTGTTTATTCTGACGTTAATAATATTATATTACCTAGACATATGATAATATTTTATAAACCTACTCAGCCGTACAAAATGTAACTCATATGCGGATACATATTGGTTAGCAATTCACTTAATTAATCTATGGCGTGTTTTAACGATGTTCATGTTTTGTCCATCACATCTACCTACTGTAATATCAGGCTGTCGATATAAATATAAAATGTATAAAAAAATGCGATACATTTTATTTAATGCGTCGGGACGTTTCACGCCTTTGAGGAAAGACCTAACTGCAGTTAGATCACAACACACCGTAATTACGAGTACATATTATTATTATTCATCGCTGCATTTAACAAATCGTAATTAATTTTTCCCGAGGACATCGGATTTGGTTTTATTAGATTTACAAGGGTTCGGATGTAAATAAGTCAATCGGTATTGATTGTTTAACCCTTTCAAAACACAGTGATTTACTGTAAAAGTTATATTTTTTTTTCAAACAAATATTCAATCAAAATGAGACGACCTCTACATTATAATATTGTTATTTTTTAACCTAATGAAAACCCTTTGCAATAAATGACTAATTTAAAAGGGAAACCTCAACATTTAATTTTAAACTACGTCTAGACAAAAAAAGGACAACTCGATTAAGTAAAAAAGTTTGTACCACTAAACAACATCGATAAATAATAATAATAATAATATTCTCGCATAATTCGGAAATAATATATTTTTATAATCTACTAAAAATACAAACAAACACACCTAATCGCATTGTCTGTAATAATTGTGACATCGAATAAACCATATCGTGGATAATCAGGGAATCTTATTTTTCCAATAATTATTATTAGTGGTGTATAGATTTGGAATTTTATGTTCGAAGCAAAAATGTGGGACAGCGGCGTGACGCCGCCGATATACGTAGGTATAATAAATTAATTCGTTTTGTCCTGAGTTTGCTCCGCCAAAGAGCAAAATCTAGGAGTTAAAAGTTTTAAGTTTTTATATACTTATTTTGTGTCGCATATTATATTTATTACGTGATTCGATTTTTATCGGGTCGCCGAAAGAATGTTTAGCTTGTCGTCAAGTCCATTAGCCACAAAATATGAGTATATTTATCAAATTCGATACGTCCCGTGAAAATAGCTTAACCGCAATGGATATATTGGATATAATAATACGATCTTATATTTCATAATATCGATGGTGGAAATGCAAAAGGTCGTGAACGAAATTTTCCGAATATTTTTAATTGTTCGAGAAAAGCGAAAAACGAAATCATTAACATATCGTTTATGACGGCGTTTAGACCAAATTTTCAAATGATAATAAACTGCTGTTAAATTATCATAGAAAAAACAGCGCTAGTTGTACCAATAGATACAGAATTCTGCCCTCTATACGAAAAATATCAAATTTCGTTTATGACCTTTTACCTTTCCATCATCGATATGTGTAACAGGTTATGTTTTCGCCGAAGCAACGTATACTATATGTATTATATCATATTATTATAGATAATATACTTGAACACCGTATTTTTCAGTTTACGTGATATTTATAAATCTCATTGTGTTTGTCATCCAAGAGTTGATTTTTAAATGTGCGCATTAGGTTGTCGTTCGTTACAATCGTTTCAGAGGAAATAAAAACGGTTTAATGCAATATTTTATCTTGCCAGTAAAATACAATGACTCATACGTATTATCTTCGTTCTATTGAGAGGACATCGTGGTTATAGCAAAAATAACAAACTACGTAGCTACATTATATGATATTCTTTAATAGAAAAAATAATAATAATAGTGGACATATATATATATATATAATGTACGCACTCGGATACTTTAACGGTTAAACTAATAATAAATTACAAATAATAATAATATTATCTACACACATGATGATATTATTATATCGTCATGTTCATCTATCGGCGGGATTTTTTTTTTATTTTGATTTTTTTCCTTCGAGTGGTGTTTTGAGAATGTACCCGTGTATAATAATATAATAAATCTTATCCATGCTTTACATTTCTCCGAGGTCCTTCGATTACGAGACGTCTAGATCATGCACTGTATGGGGAAGGAATTTCAGACGAGAAACGAAATTGATAAAAAAATATAATTTAGCGTATTACGTCGTCGACGTAACATATGCAAATAAAATTTTTCCGTTTAAACGCAATAATATAACAGTATACATATTTCCGGCAAGCACGATTTTTCTGTAAACGTATAGTAGCCGGTGGAATATGTTATAAATTGCAAATTCTTTCCGCACTATCTAGGGCTCATAAGTATTGGAAAAGAAAAAAAGGCTCATTGGTAGTGAGTATGATCAACAAATCATCCCGTACATTAAATATATATATATATATCGCAATTTATAATAGGTAACTCCAGACTGGTTATAATATTATAATACCTAGTAAAATTTAGATCGTGGGAAGTGAACGATATATTATTTGATAAACAGATGAAATGACTGGTCTTATTACTGAGCGCGTACGATTTTCGCGCACTTCGTTTCCTTGCAGCAGAACAATGCTGCAGTATAATACTCATAAGTAGTAAGCTGCCTCCGTGTTACAGTATCACAAGTACGAGACAAAACGAGAGACGCGAATAATGGTTACGGTGTGTAATATAGATATATATTTATATATATAGGTACCCATACGGGTAATGATATTTTATAGTAGTATAGTATAATACAATATCTTTGTTATACACAGACCCCGGTGGCGATGACGTGGCAAAGGGATTCGAGAGGCAATCACCTCCGAGTTATTATTGTTTGTTGTAGAATTCTAATCCCGAGTACAGAGGAGTTGTATTTTTTTGTTTCTGTGAGTATAATATAATTGGTGGATAATCGAGTCGGTGGACAGAAAAACTTAGACTCCTGACAATCGTTGTGTTTATAAAACAACGGCATATTGAATAACCAGACGTGCTATTTATTTATATATATATATATGTTATATGAATATAGATTGCTAAACAATAATAATGATTTCATTCAGCCAGACTATACGCCGGTTAATATTAGATGGGAATAGGTATATTGCGTAATACGATAAGCGCACTTGATAATAGGTAATAATAAAGAGAATAATATGAAGAAGTTGATGGTATAACATCGTAATTAACAATATACCTTTATAATAATATTATAATGAATTCTGCTTGTCGTCATTTAAGCAAACAGCAGCGGGGAGGCTCTACTGGCTCAGGCCAACCCAGAACTACTTTAGAAACAATTAATGAAAATATGTAAAAAAATAAATAAAAACTAAAAACGATTACCTACTGCGGTAGTGAGCTCGTAACGAGAGAACATTTTTTTTTTTTTTTTTATTAATAAATAGAATGATATTGACACTAGTCAGCATTTCAAACGGTTCATTAATTAATAAATTACCTATAGATATTGTACATAGCATATTCACCAAGAACGATCACTTCTATTCATTAATACATTTATTTAAGTTTGATTTTTGGAATGTTAAAATATGTACCTATATACACTTAAAGGCCATTTTCAAATTTTTAAGATTTTTCGTACTATTTAAAAAGTGTCCTGTGACAATACAAATATCTGTTTTTCAAACAAGAACCCCTTACCTTATTTTGATATTTATTGATATTTTTTTTAAACGTTGATATAATTTATGTTATTTAAAATGTATAGATAACTTTATGTTATTATATTTAAGATAATAATCCTAATTAAAGGTTTTACAATAATGTATAATATGCGTTAGATCTTAGATATATTGGGCCTTATGTGTATAATAAATGCATCATGAACAATTTTTACAAATAATAAATGTTAATGGATTGATATTAACTAATATCTTTTAAATTTATTTTCATAAGCATAATATTCTTAGAACACAAAGTTTAAAAACTCGAAAATACTGAAAATAATAGTTGTTTTGATACATTAAAGTTTTCAGAAAGATGATTTATTAAATAATATACAATAGAAAGGGCGGGGAGGTTTCTAATTTATAAACAGAAGTTTCATCTTCACATAATATGACACTCCTTAAATTTAAGTAGTACAAAATAATCATAAATTTGAAAATAAATCTTTAAGTATAATTTTAAAGAAAACAAGGGGTGAACATGCACAGTGAATCACCCTGTATATATATATATATATATATTGCATAATATATTACGTGCTATAGCAGTAACTGGTAATATTATAACGTATTTATGTAGTATCATGTCGATAAACAACCTTATAAACCCTGTATGCCGTAATATATATTATGATATAAACTTTATTATTTAGTTTTTTGACAAAAATATATTTACTCATAAAATATAGCAATGCTAATCCAATTGAAGCGAGAACATTTTTAAAGTCCATGTTATTTTTATGATATATCGGATTGGACTCAATCCTCACTACCCTTCCCAACCAACCAAAAAAAAAAAAAATAATAATAAAATAAATAAACGCTATTTACGCCAATGAAATCGACCATTGTCCGTCTGGCTGATTTCAAATTTATTCCATATGCGTACAACACTTAAAACCATAGCTAAGAGTACAAAAAATTGTTTTCCGCTGCTTAAACCAATAATAATAATATTAAATATTAATACTCAGCCATTGGATTACAGAATTATAATATTGTATAATGCATTTATGCGATACGGCTTTTTGTGAATAAATTAATATCATTGAAACGACGATGATAACCACTAGACGGTTGTCAGTGTTGGTTAATGAATATTAATAATTAACACCCTCTTCCGAATATTTGGACAAGATTCGCACAACGGGCAAAAATTCCATAATCATGACACTAATACAACAGTGATGTAAGCGCCTAAGAGAAATCCCATTATAAATATTAAGAAACCTAAATGTAATGATATTATATTTTATTTGATAATAATAGGCGCGTACTTATCATATTATCATTGCGTAAAAAATATTAATGTTTACTTAACAATCTGTTTCTATACTGCAAATACTTTCTGGGTTGAGGCATCACAACTCTGTCATAAGAAAACAAACAGTTGAAACATTTTATTTTCAAAATTTTAAACTTTTGTTGAATTAAAATTTAAGTTAACCCTAATCGTATTTGTTGATAAAATAAATAATATTACATCAGACGTATACCATTTAAATATAGAGCTCTGTAAATGTTAATATAACATTTGTTTAGGACCTTCTTCTGTGTACACCTCAAAATCATATCTGATGAATGTAATTGCGGTAAATGATGTACAATATTAGATAATATTAGTATATACTCGAAGTTAATTATTTTTTGGTGTTCAGAAATGTTGGTCTATGAAGTAGGTGCTATGAAGCGAATTAAATTACTTAGAGAAAGTTTAAGTTTAAAATAGTACCGTAAGACTGCGTGCCATAAACATAATATTTTCTCAAAATTGGTCATCCAAAATACCTTTGATACCAATACAAATTTCTGATAGTGTAAATAATTTTAAAAAGTTATTATTTATTAAATTAAATTAATTTATCTATTATTGTATCTATTAATTAATAATAAAAATTAATATAATTGTTTTTATATTTATTATTATGTGGCAACTGCAGTAATAGAGAATATTTACAAAATATGGTTAAAATGAACAACCTGATCTGTGGAGTGTTAAAAAAATTTTAAGTAGCATGAATGTTCAATATTATACAGATGTAATTGAAAATCATGATACATATTATATTTTATTGTCCTATTAATTTTTAATGTAAAATTATATAAATACTATGCAGGTAGTAGGTGCCTATAATATCAATGATTATACATAAAGGTCCAACGAGAATAATATATGCAATATAGCAACAGTAAAAATATTAGAAATTATTGAAAGCTTTAGATAATATCGAAAACATTGTAATTTTTGTCATTAGATAATTTTTGAACAAGAGTTAAAGATCATCGCTGTCACTTTCCGACGATGGTTCAAATAACAATGATTGAGAAGTAAAACCACAATGGACTATTATAGTTGACCGGATTTCAGTTTTAAGTGTAATAATGTTTGCAATAATTGGTAATACCGATAGGTCTGGAAAAAAAGTAAGATTTTCAGATGGTATTCATTATTGGAAATGTACAATTTACTATTAAACTTATAGCCTAAAAATAGAATCAGATTTTCAAGAATTTTCCGTTCGGGACGCTTACGCGGAGGTTTCGCGTTTATTAGACTTTAATAGTTTCTGCGTGTAAGTGTTTGTACGAACCGTGTTGATTCGTGCGAAACCGTAATATATACTATCGGACGACAAAAACGTACGCAATGACGATCGAAATGAGCGCGTACGACTGTCTACGTATACCTGCCTGCACGTTAAACGCCGGCCAAAAGTTCTAAAAACCGACCGAGGTCCCGCCGGACGTCCGCATAATACATTATTATATTACATCGTCCAAAGACGCCCGCGACAATATTTCGACGGTACGATGACGGCTGTCGGGGCTATTAATATTATCGTCGATAGAAAAAAAAAATTTAAAAATAAAAACATAGTTTCGAAAAAAAATCTTTTTTAAAGATACCTCTATTGGCGGTGTATCGATCCAACTCTCACTGGCCCTCCGGGCCATGAGCGCGGGGCTAAAGAGCAAGTTTTCGTCTTCCTCGTCATCGTCGGCCGAAAAAAACCAAGACATGATGATTGCCGGCGATGAAATACTATGCGATGTCCCGCGCGCGGCTATCTACTACGACGTAACGTTATTATGCCACTTATTGCAATCTATTGTACTTTTGAGATGGTAATGCCTCGACGACGTTGTATATATATAAATTTATAATATGATATAATATTCTACGGTGTTATTATCGCGTGGGTAGAGCTGCAGGTCGCCAGCGCGAGACCGACGCTCTCGGGTATCTCGTCCGGGAGAAGGAAAAATAAATTTACCACCACCGCCGCCGCCGCCCCCGATCGAAATTCGACGCACCCACAACACTCGAGGTTTGCCCGTACCGTATTATACGTATATATATATTATTATTATCTACTACGCTATACTGTAATATAACGACGGCATTCGGCTAACCGTGCAACGTTATACGTTTTAATATTATTATCGTCGTGACGTTTCGATAAATAATATATTGACCGTTCGCGGTTTTCGTATTTCGATTTTTTATATTTTATTATTTTTGAGTTACAGCGGACACGGTCGTGTTTTATTATTATTATTATTTTATTGAACACAATCCGCAAAACAATAATAATATTACGGCACGGCGACCGCGACGACAAACGACCGCGTGTGACGTATAACTGCGGGAACTTTGTGGCACGGCGTACGTACCTAATATTTTAATATTGTATCATAATACGTATTTTATTTGAATATTATCTGCCTCTTGGCAGACTCGCCGTTGCGCTGTGTCGTCTCACCTGGACGAAATCCAAATTTATATTTAGCTGAGTGCCCGGCGGCCCACGCGCGTTCACCGTACAAAATCGGTTGATCTATAAAGACAGTTTTGAGCAAGGTCCCCTCTCTCGCGTAGCCGTCCAGCGATTTTCGACGGTCGCCTCGAGACGAAGAAGTAAAGAAGAAGGGTGTTGAAAAATCGACCGCAATAAAAAATAAAAAAAAAAAATATTATCCAGTATGGTGCTATGCACTATGTGGTGTTCACCGGAAAATTTGCGATTTTTTCCATATCCATGTACAGTGTTTGTGTATCTATCTTTGCAAGAAATAAAATTATCGTATGTAATTGGGTCTTACCGAAATAGTTTACCATAATAATAAAAAACATTATTCGTGTAACTTATATAATATACAAACCGTGCGAATAATAAAAAATTAGAAAACTATTTGACCGTCCTCAAATATATTTCGTTTTGAATATATTATTTAGTGTTCAATTATAAACGCATGCTTTTTTTGAAGTTTTATAGAACATGATCCCATAAATTAATAATTGTTATAAACAATATAGCTCATATTTTGCACTTAATGAAAACAGAATATAATATTAAAATTAAAAAAATATATATGCATAGTTTATAATAGTTATTTATTTAATAATGCGATTTTTTTTTTTTTTTTAATGTCTTCAATATTTCTGAATTATTTTTTTTTATCTCTAATATTATACTAAACAGAAATAACTTTAAATATTATTTGTATATGTACAACCCGCTACTCACTACCAGCTGTATTTGGAAAAGCCCACATAATTCACTAGCATAGTGGCCACTGCGAGGCGAGTCGGCTTTAATAGAAATTAAATGCATATTTTTTATTTTTTTTTTTATTAAAAGGAATATTTATAATCTATATAGCAAACATAGAATAAGTAATACATATAATATACTTTAACAGGGCTTGAAATGAATGTTTTACAAAAATATATAAATTGCCAATAAAAATTATCATACTTTTATGCTTTGACATTATTTAAAATTTAAACGTGGCTATTGCGTTTCATTTATTAATAAGGTACTTACATAGAATGTGTCAATTTTTTATAAATGTTCAAAATATGTCTAAAAGTGTGATCCAAACTTTCAAAAATCATTTAATTAGTAACTTTATTACATAGAAATAATATGGAATTTTGTTTACTATTTTTTTTATTTTTTCATTTTATAATTCTTTATTATTACGAGTATATGTAAAGCAATACAATTAAATACAAATATTTTCTAGTGCCGTTAAAATTCAGCCTACGTGCCAACTTTGGCATGCGTTACATATGTTTACCATCTCTGAGTTATTATATTATTATATAATACCGTTTAGCGTTATACTTTTTTTAATATTTGTTTTTCCATTCTACATTTCACTATTTTTTCAATTTTAATTTCAAATAGTCACTGATTTCCAGAATTTCCTTCAATTTAATTTCATTTAAAAATACATATTCATAAATATTCGTCTTCGAATTTTTAATCACAAACATTTTTACGGTACTTCTTTGTTGAATACAAAATTCGCGAATGACCAAAAATGCTGTATTGTTAAAATATAATAATTAATAAGTTCAAATATATTTGTTGACTGCGGATATTAAAATCACTTTCCATTAGGTATCAAAAATAAAACCATGTTGATACATCTATCACGTCATATAATAAATCTTAATTTATATTTCCCTACAATATTCCAAGTAAGTATATGTTTTTTTTTTTAATTATATTTTTTTTCATTATATATAATATAATGAAAAATATATTATATATACTATATAATAATTATATTCTTTTTTTTTCGTTTTCCGTTTTAAATGTTAATCTTATTTTTTCTAAAATAAATATAATGTAGTAATTATTACATTTACCGAGCCTTGATTTTTACTAAAGTTCAACATGACGTATGGGCTTAAAATAATAAGTAACAACATAAATTTACTGCTTCCAACTACGATATTATTTTATAATATTAAATTAATCCGATTATAATAACGATAACAGAATATTGATTGGTAATCCTACGAAATACGCTTTAAAAGTAGCACAGTTTGTTGATATAATATTATAAAGGTACCCTATATAGTTATATAAATGTGTATAGAATGGACTTTTATTATAAGTTTTGTGTGTGTGTTATTTTAAGTACAACCTTTTTTAAAAAATAAATCCTATTTTATAACACGATAATAAAATCAATAATTTTAGTGTATTTATACTTTGATATTACGAATAGATATTAGACACTCGAATTACTTTTATCGTATCGAATTATTAAAAATAGTTTTTGGTTATGAACAAAAAAGTGTCAATTATATTATTCATAATAATGTACATATTATAATTATAAATTACAATAAGACAAAATAATTTATAACCATAATCATTAATTTAATTATAATTTATGATTATAAAAATTAATAGTGTACAATATAAAAACAAATCTTAATGAGAAGGAGGAATCTATTGTGTTGTCATTAATAATTAGCTTTTCGATGGGTGCCATAATGTACACGTGACTTGCAACAACAAAAATATCTTCGAAAGATTAACGCCCCGTTTCTCTTTATCCAATGACCCCCCTCCCCAAAATAGCTGTAGACGTGATTTTGGGTAAACTCACAATGATTGGGGTTGCCCCTTGATGGTTTTAACTCACCAAAGATGGAAATTTCTCCAACTTTGGGACATGGTGTAGTAAGCATATAATACAGAAAATAAAAGTAGAAGGCTTGTCTAATAATCCAATTTAACTAAGTTTATCATTGATCCGTATAATATAAACCAATATGCAATTCATTTTTTATTGAAATCGATACAGTATGATAAATAATTGTCAGAAGAATGTATATAACATATAATATTTATATTGTACACTAATATCACTGGCATGGGAATTAAACGGCTAAACTATTTTTTTATAAAACTTCTTTTAAGAGCAAGTTAATTTTTATATCAAAGGGTGTGCTAAATGTTAACTTTTCAATGCGTGTTGGGGAAGTAAAAATCAATATCTGAGTGTCATTTTAATAATATTTATATCTATATCCCCCAATGTAATAATAGATTATTGAGTGGGCTCGTCATATTGGTTATAACCTGCACCCCTCCCCATAAGTAACGTTTTCCGTCTTACAGCAACAATGATTAAACACATAGTGTCATATTAAATTATTAACTCGCATACCTACGTCTTGTTCGTTCTTTGTAGGTATATTATAGAGATAATAGGTACAACAATCGCTCGCAAATATAGAGGATACATATACAAACAATAATCGATTGCGGTAAAAGTTCTTTTGGGCCCAATATGTGTAAAAAAAAAACATTTAGATTGAACAAAGAATGTTCTCCGAACGGAAAAGGTATAATAATGTAGTCGGGACATATTGTTGTCGTAATATTTGTATAAGCTAAATCGAGTTCGCCAAGACTAAAAAAAAAAAAAAACCAACAGCATCATGCGAGAAAAGAGGTTTTTTTATGCTCCAAAAGTCCGTTACTACTGTCACCTGTTCCTCGCCTCCTCGCCACTTGATATTATAGAAACAATAGTAGTTGTTTTAATAACGGAAACCTTCAATATTAAGAAATTAAAAAAAGCCCCTCTTTTTTTGTGTTTTCAATATGTCTACGATATTATGTGCACACAAAAGCTATATGGTGATATTATTACGGACAAAACCGACTACGTGGGCCCCGTACTTCTTCTGTCGGTAGTAGTCCGCTGTAGCATGTACAATGCTACGATATAAGGTTTAGCAATAAAATATTTATTGCCATAATTTCGATTTCGACGGCCGATAAAACAAGTCGCAAGGAACGCATAAAAACGTCGCACGCCCGTCGAGGCGCCGCCGCCGGATCGAAACGTACAAAAAAGTTATAAAATTTGAAGATATATTTTAGAAATAAAACAACGCTTATGGGTGGGTTTTACGATACATGACATATAGACATTAAACATACGAATGCGGTAGTGTCTGCAGTCGTCGTCATCGTCATCGTATACAGTACGATTCATCATTTATGTACCGTGTGATCGACGAATACTAAGCGTAGCTCTATCAGCCTTCCGATAATAACACGATAAGTAACTTGGACGATATTTTTTATCGGTCTATTTACAACGTCTAGATTTTGAATTTTAAACAATGCGTAAGTAATAATTCGTTCACCCTCTATTAAAACGAAATAAACGTTTTTTTTTTAGGTATTTTTAGGTAGGTGTTCACTATTTTCGAAAGCTGATGTTAATTATCATTAATCGTGTCTTTTTTAATAAACCTGAAAACGCCCAAATAACTACCTAGTTTTTTGTTAGAACGAGAATCGTAACACTGACAATTTTAGCTCTAATACTAAAATATAGTAGTGCACTAACTGGTGCCTATTATTAGTATTAATTATTATTACCAATCACGTATTTGTACGAACGCGTCAAAACGTATCATGCAGCATGATTCATGCTACACGATAATAATGTTATTATCTCTGTCTAACCAATTCCGATATAAGACTATTGGCCATTGACATAATGGCATGACTGACATATAGTCACACGAATCTCCAACTCGGCTCTGCATCTTCATTATTTGCATCGCAGACAATTAATAATAATACGATATTAATAATACCTACCTATTTATACAATATAGTGAAACGAAATGTTATTAAACGGCCTCGACGTGTAGTTTTATTACAACACATGTTTTTGTTAGAAGTCGTTTTTTTTGTTTTTTTTTTTTTTTGCAAAAAGTTAAATTCCACTGGCAAATTATTATCTGTCTTGCGACCGACAAGTTATTTGTTTACTCGCTTTATATTATTTTAACGTACAAACCGTTGGCTGAGTGAACTCGAAAATATACGCTTTAAGCCAGTTATCTTTGGCCCGTAGCCACGCGGGTGAGCGTTTGCGCGTGCGTGCGCGTATGTATTATTGTCTATGCACCGCTTTAGCTGCAGGGGACGGCGCGGTAGCCGTTATTTTCGCGAACAAACTTTTACCCGAGATACATGACGATCCGAAACGACAATGGGAACAGTGAATATAATATATACGATAAAATATGTATTAAAAAAAAAAAAAACGATAAAGGAAACGAAAGAGTCGTTTTGGGTGCATTATGGTAATATACAATAAATTTACCAAAAATACTATATTTATTAATATTACATGTTTATTTGTATACCACACCTATGTAACACAAATTTATTGGACTCGAAGACGTATTCTGATAGGATTAGGTTTTTTTCTATAATAGACTGCGATCAGCATGAATATTAAATTTATCTAAAAGTTGTAGTTGAGTAGTGAACAACCGAGTGTCGGAAGGCATATCTTAAAACTCAAAACTCTGCTGACAATTATTTAGACGTAGATACTGACAGATAGTATCCAAGTACAGCATACAGCATACAGTACTTTTGATTGTGTCGACACGATTGATATGATGGTTAAATATGGACATAAGTTTATGACCATTATAATATTATGTAGTCGGTGGAGAGAAACTTGTGGCTTCTGAAAATAATATTACAAAGTTGCTTTCTAGAGTTCTAAAGTATTTGATATCGATCGAAATGTGATGACCGATACCAGGCTTAATGATCACACGCATAATGACGTAGTTAATCGGAGACACGAATACAATGTTCTGCGGGGACGGTGTATAAATAAATCTTTGAACATTTAATGGCATTTGGGTGGCACATAGTAGTCGGATCGTTCCAAGGACGAGCGGATATTTGGATGGATGGACTTTGGTACAGACGGACTACTAACAGTAAGGGGTGAGCGGACGGCCGGATATCGATATATATCATGTACTTCGCAGAAAGAAATATTATCGAGAAAACCTAACATTGTAGTATATTATATTATAGCATGATATTATTATACGCATTGTACTAAAAATGTTCGTCGTCGTCACAGTCTGAGAGATAGAGAGAGAGATGTAGAGATAGACAAAATGGTCCAAGAGAGGAAGATAGGTAGAGTGAGAGAGTGAGAGAGAGAGAGAGAGAAAACGGATAAATAGCCCAAGCTCTAAACCGTGGTCAATTCTTCGTATTCGTTCGAATCGTGTCCTTCCCTTATTTTGTACATATTATGTATCGTACGTATATGTTAAAGTGTTTTAATAACGATACGATGACGTAATCGGCGTTTTTAATTGAATAATATTGCAAAACACTAAAGTTCAGGTGTTTTTGGCGTTCGGAGTATAATATGTATATAAAAACGTCGTTTGTACCAATAAAGATCTCCTCAAATATTGAAAATATTTCGAAAACATTAATTGGGAAAACGCAACGTTTTCGATTATCGGCTGTATAGAATACCTAGTAAAATTAACAGGGTCGCGCATAAAATAATAACATAACATATTATTTTATATACCTAGGTACACCACGGTTCGAGCGGTTCCAGCACCACGTACATAGAGGGTTTTCCAAGTTTTTCGACATTCACCTTGTGGATAACGGTTTAATATTTATGTACGCGATCGACTCGACTCTCCGCATCGCATACACCCATCGTACGCACGACCGTTCTTTTCGATTGCCGTTTCGGCCGGAGGGGCACGCGCGCGACACGCGTACTAATAACTATAATAATACAATAAATTTTGTATACTCCGGTCGTGGTACATATTATTATTGTATACCGCGAGAGCTGAACGGGATGGCATAATACTATGTCTCCCGATGTGTACTTACTTGTATCAATGTCTTTTCGCCACGACGGTAGGGGTGGGGGGATGGACGAGACAGAGGGTAACGCGGCGGCGACATCGACCGACCCTCTGTGCTCGTGTGTACGACAAATCTATTACCCGCTGTATTTTATATGTTTCGGTTTTACGTTCGTCCGGGAGGGGTGAGCGCGAGTGCGTTCCGCGTGTGGTGGCGGAGTGCGGCAGAGTGGCATAAAATCCTGGGGATTATTTTAACGAGGGTTTTACGGGCATCAGTCGACCCAAAAACTAGCCAGATTTGTATCCAGCAAGACGCCCAGACAAGCGGCGGAGCTCGCGTAAACCGCCACCGCCACCACTTTCGCTGTACACCGTACGCTGCGATTGTATAATAAATTTACGACGATCGAACGGTAATATACACACGACACACGACACACGACACACACACACACACGCATCATAATATAGTGTTTCATTTAAGAATTCCGAGCGTGTCCGCAAAAAAGGCCACTCACGCCCAATAGATGTAATACACGATATTATTACATTATTACTGTGAAAACATACTTCGTGGACGTGATATTTATTTTCGTCGTTGCTGCGAGAGCACGGTTTTCAAAGTAACGTCGTCCCCGCAGAGGCGTATCCGAGAACATTTATCGAGGGTGGTTGGAATGAGTAGTTTTCCAATACCTTAGCAACGTGCGGGACTCCGAACATCCTTATACTTATAATTATAAAATCACTTGACAATAAAACGTCTGATGAAACTAATTATCGTGCTATCCGAAATCATTCATTAGCTCTACGTATACAATATAGTCGATCGATAAACATTTACAATCGTGATGTTTTCATTGTTCGTCAAGATACTAAAGAACTCACACATTTATGGTATTCGTATTTTTTTTTTGCACCTACTTATATTTAAATATACTTTTTCGATTTTACAGACCAATTTTTTTTCAATGCAAACCATCCATATACATTAATACTTTTTTTTAAATATGTTTCACTGAATTTAAAACCAAATAGATAAAAATAAAAATGGCTAAATCATAACGTTTTGAATTTTATATATTGTTTGAAGCGCTGCAACGTTTGAAAATTTTTTTATTAATCAGATAATTTTGATTTTTGGATCTAAAAGAAATAGACGGGTCTCTTACTAATAATTTGGACATTTCACATTGACATTACAAGTTTCCGGAGTAATGAATTAATATCATCCAAATGAGTAACAACTTATAACGGTTACCGTAATCTACAGCCAACTATGTACCATATATGCACTACTATAATATATTCCCTTCCCCCAATTTCAGAGTATACACGCACTACACAATATTATTATTATTATATTATCTTGTATTTGTAATGTCTAATAACTAAACGTTAAACAATATATAAGCGCATCTGTTATGGATACAATTAGAAAAAAATATTTTCCAATTTGCGTATAACTATACAACGTATTGTGTAATTTGTAAATTGTATTTTAATAGTATAATTTTAGTAGGCGGTGAAATTGAAAATTTAACGTAGATGACATTTGTTTGATAAAAATTATTATACCAAAAATCTCCGATCAAAAGTAGACGTCGAAATAACATTCGATATACTAATACTATGTTTCACTTGAATAATTGAAAATGGAATAAAGGACTCTAAAGTGCAATACGAACAGTTAACGATTATACAATCCACGAAATCTCAGAGGAGTAAAATATTTGCTTAATTCTAATTACGTAGAATAACCCGATTGAAGTGACTCGGTATTGGTAATATAACAGAAGACAACGACCATTCCGACCGTCGATATTCTGGACGAGGTTGTATAATTTTAACTATTAAGATTTCGGATGGTAAGCACGTATACAAGTCATCTGCTTCAGTAGACCATAACTATTGTCCGTTCACAACATGACATATTACCGGATCAGAGCCGTTTAAGCTTAAGAATCGATATATATATAATAATATATTTTATAACGGTAAACGGATACACGATAACAACACGAAACGTAAATATACCAATTTTCGCTATGATATTATCACTACCATTACTGTTATATTATACTCATAGGTGGTAATGATACGGCGGAGGCGGAAACGCTATTTGCGTACAAAAATAATTTTCCAACGGACACAAACGTTGGTCGTCGTCCGGCCGTGTGCTAGCGTGAGCAAACAAACGCGTGGTCTATTCGCACTTGCGCAGCCATATAATATTATATTTTTCCTATATAACACTCGTAACAGCACTATACGATTATACGTATATAATGGCACAGTAAATTAGTAGTAAAGTATTATTATTACGTAGGTATATTATACGAAACGGACGTGGGCCGCACGCACCAGTCGCTGCTGCAATTTGCTCGCGAACGATTTCATATAACGTTTGAACCTATAATAATGATAGGTAATAAAACTGTAGATTATTGCATATTCGTATATTATAATATTATAATAGTCACCTGCAGACAGCAATGCACACCACGGCGGTGGGAGTGGTAGCAATTTACCATGGAATAATAATAATAATAATACCTATTGCGGTTGTGTGTCACGCGAGCGTGGAGGGGTAGCAGGCTATCACCAGCTGCAGACGCCGGCCGGACCGGAAGAGCCGGCGAACGGTCGTATCGCCCGACAAAAGCGTGCCGGTATACTCGGTATCTAGGAAGGAAAATCCGATAATCGGCCAGAGCTTCGATAGAACGAGGTGAAAAAAAAAATCAACAACAACAATAGTAATAATAATCACGAAAATCGCATATGCAAGCCTTTCGCGTGCACCACTCGGACCGAATAACGTTGTAAGCGAATAAAAAAAAATTGCGTATTATTCAGTTTATGCTCGATGCGCATAAGCCGGTATGAAATTAATTTGTTATCGCTGTGTGCGTCGAAACACATAACGGCGGTGGCGTAGGGGTAATAATAATAATAATAATAATAATGCACTGGACATATTAAATATTAATAACTTATATTTCGTATGCATGTGTCATAACTCATAATGGTTGAAACCGTTGTATATAATAATATAATAGTAGCATTTACACTATATACAGTAACTACGCGATGGCGACGTTTGGTCGCAGGAAATTGAAATGCGAACTACCTACGAACGATTCTTATCGCGAGACGATGATAACACATACCTATATTGTAATATTGAAACATTTGAAACTTTGCAGCAGTAGTACTACACAATATGTATAGGTATAATTATTATCGTGTTTTCAATTATTCACGAACAATAATGAAATTATTATTATTATTATTATTATTATTATTGTTATGAAATGTATTTGTTGAGTACGTTGATAAATATGTAATAGGTACTGGGTAGGTAAAGTCATAAGTGTGCGCACGCGGGAAGTAGCGGAGACAGCTGGCTCTAACTACGAGGTTTTCAGCTCCGGCCGAGAAATTCTGTAAAAGTGTTTAATAACTATGTTTTTTTTTTAATTATTTGCAATACGCACTACGTGAACGTATTATATTTTCTAATGCTAAGACAAATTCAGCAATAGTTACTGGTTCGATATGTGAAATAATAGTTGCGAAATAGTGTTAAAAATACACACCACACCTTACGGTGCGACGACCTCAAACCTGATAATGCAATTTAAACGTCTGTAAATGTTTGTTGATATATTTTTTATTTTTAAAAAACATTTGTCTTGTTGAAAACTGTGGAATATTTTTATTTTTAATCCTATAGCCGTATAAATCAACATAATATAATATGGTTCAATATAACCACATTTGTGATTTTCTGTGAGAATTGATTTCAAAGAACGTTGTTTCACCTCAAGGCATTAGTTTGAAAAATATGTCAAAAGAAGTTCGAACCCCTTGAGTCCGAAGTTATTGCAGTAAATTGTCTTCCCTGTAATAGACCTGCACACATTTACACTAGGGAGTAGTGGGTATAATTAAGGCGGTTACATAATATCAATTTGTAATACATACGAACATCGCGTACTGGGCCACCAGACTTAACAGCAATGGTTTGTCCCAGTCATTCATAGATGATAGATTGTACTCGGTACGCGAGAGACAGTGAAAATAATGTAACAAAATATAATAATTTATCGGAGACTTTATTATGACGAAGTACTTCTACTCTCGATGTGGCTTATTAAGAGTCGAATGTGTCATAAAAACTGTTAACAGATTTGCAGCACAAATTTAATATCGACACTTCTAGAAATTCATAGAGAAAGTATAAAAATTGAAAATAACTAATCGCTTGTGTAATTCATGTTTAATGTAAATGTACAAGATCTCAGAAAAAATTACTTGAGGTTTAGATTTAAATTTTAAATTTTGTTTGATACGTTGATGGGCGCATAATTTTATAAATTTTTCAACATTAATATTAATATAGCATCAAAATATTGCGTATCATTAAAATATTAAATTTACAAAATCTTGTACGATCATTGGGATTAACAATAATTTACCTATGTGTCAATGTAGGACATAATATATTGTATTATCTTGTTTGACAATTAATGCGGTATATTTGACAAGAATTAAATCAAAAATAAATATCTCGACTTATCAACGATTGTTATCCGATTAGGTTTTAGGGTAAGGAGTAGTTCGAATGCTCTATGCACATTTAAGGTTATTAAACCTTAAATTAGTTATCATTTACAGATGATATTGAGCGCATTGTTTGAATTTTGATAGTTTCTAAATTAGCTTATTTTTGTAATCACGTGTACAGGCTTACGTATCGATATTATCTCAGTAGTTTTTCCTCAATCACTTCAGACGTTTTCCCATCGAGATAAATACTGCATACCTATTACGATTTACGAAATCATTGTACACAATAAAGACAAGTGTCGTTATAGAAATAATCCATTTTATTCGAAAAGCTCGTAGTTGTGAGTAAAGCTCAAGTTATTAAAAATATTAGAAATATTCAGATGACCACTTATTATTTATATATATATTTCAATAAGATTTGAAACTTTCAATATTGAAAAGTAATTCATAACGTTTATTGAGCTTGTTCAACGTCTCAAAAACGCTGACACAGTGTGAAATTTTAACTCCGAACATTGAATCCGTATTGTTGACTGTTGTACATTAAAAACAATTTGAATTACGTTTTTTTTAACGGCAGGTCAACAATCTATCTTTGTCAGAATAGTTGGTGAGAAGTTCCAAATCACTTTACGCCCTCGCAATTTTTAGGTAATGGTGTGTATAACTACAACCACCATCTTTGTAATTCATAACGAAACCCTTATTGTGATGGAATTACGTGCGCGCGAGCATTATGTGCGCAGAGAAACGAAACGATACATTTAAATTTAAATAAATTGTGCTAAAATGAAAAGATTGCTCTTTTGTACTCGTTAATATCATTAGACGACGCAAAGAGCGTTTTTGTAAATAAAATACTCTGTCGAGGTAATGTGAACAAATATTACGATGCCGCACCACGAGAAAATACATTACACAATGTTTAACGGTTATACGTAATTGAGTGACATATTATTTGAAAAACATGGTTTATATTTCGAGTATACTCGTCAGAGGTATTTCAACGAAATGTTTATCTTTTGCGTTTTATTTTTTTAAGGGACCTATACCAAATAACAAAAATAACTATTTAAATCATGAACGTTTAATTGATTGTGACTTTTGTAAGATTTTGTTGCATTCATGTTTTTTTTTTTTTAATGATGTTCATTTTATTCATAATAAATTATGTCATATAAATATTAAATACGTTTTACTTAAGTGACGCAATTTAGTTACCATAAATAAATGAAATATTTAAATTCTACAACTATATATATATATATGTAAATGTCTAAAAACTGTTTCGTAAACAAATTTAATGTGACTTTTTTAATTCTTCTCTCTTGGCATTATTTTAATGCAATACGTATATTGTTGCTTTTTCATTATTTTTTATCCCTTGGTTCTTTTCAGAAAAACTATACAATATTGTAAATATGTTACTTTTAGTAGTTCCTAAAACTTTATGTTTCGTTTTTTCCGTATTATTTTTATTTGTTTTTAATGTGCCTTCTACAAACTTTTGCTAAGAACATTTTATACTATTTTTCTTATCTAATATGATGTCCGTTTATCGAATAATAAAATAAAACAAATTAAACGCAAGCTACTTATATGATACATAAGTAGTATGCACTTACACGCAATATTTTTTACATAATATTGAAAATTTGAAAAATGAATATGATGTGATTAGTAGGTACTACGACCATTGGTATTATAAATTAAGAAAAGCGCATTGTAAACGAGTTTTTTTGTTATTTCACATTATTAATCTATTTAAAAGATGATCGAACAAAATAATTGTATTAAATATCGATCTGTGAAAGTAATTTAATTACAAAGGGTGTGTGAAATTGCGGTATACACAATACCTACGTTGTAGCGACAAAAAGAAAATATAATCAACATCTAAAATACTATTAAAGATCGTTTTGAAAACATTATTACACCGTAGAAACAGAGGATTTTCGTTTTCGTCTTTAAATCTAATAAAGTATAGGTATAGGTATATAGATCCCCACTCTGTATTATATATTATTTATTTTCACTGTATTGACTACGACGTAATTTCAATGTCTGCACAAAATGAAAACCCACTTTCGTAATTGATTTGTTGATATTCAATTTAAATTGAATATTTTCGCAATCCAATTTCCAATGTTGGGAACACCGAACGAATTCTCAACACGCCTTTGTACAAATTAGGAAAATTTAAATTTTAAACCGTTCAAATCAATTTATGAACTGAAAAGAATGAAAAAAAGATCATAAAATACACCATCACTACAACTATTATCAATGCAACTAATAACCGAAATATAATAATCATAAAACATCGAAACAACACCCAATTTTATTAATGACAAAACTACATAGGTACGTTTTAAAAACGACTTTTTTCCAATTTCAATAACTTTTAAGTAAACCGTCATCTGAAATCGATTTTTTTTATTTATTCATGAATATCTGCATTCAATTTACAATATATACAATACGAGGAACAGCTGTAAAAATACATTTCTTATATTATTATATTACTGTTAGAAATTTCAAATGGATTAGCTTTCATAAACAAGTTTTCCTGAATAAAAATGTTTGTAGTAAATGCATATTGATATTACACCCTTATATAATAAGTTACATAATATAAAATTTTAATTAATTTTCCCCTAATTATGATTAAAACACGTCATTATATGTTTACATATTGTAAAACCAACGATGTACTGTTTTGATATCATATTTTACAAACAGTTTCAACACATTATCATTAAGCTAATATAAAATATATTATAATAAATAATATATATATACCAAGTTTACATTTCAGAGTGGTTCATAAAATAACTTATAAACCCTCATTTTTTCCTTCAATAATGACATTATTCAAATTATCACTATAGAAATTTGTAAATATATATAAAAACCATATTTATTAATTATTTGAGAGTTTTCTCTTAAGAGGTATCCTGTAGTGATACAAATGTCTGTTTTTAAAATAAAAATATTCTTTTTTTACTCTAAATTATTAAATAAATAATTTTTTTGAACATCTCTGTGCACCTGATTTAAAATTTGAACGAAAATCAAATTACTATTATTGAAATATTTTTAATAAGGATTCTATTATAATTTATAAAAATAACAAAAATATTAAATATATGTAATATACTAATTGATATAGTATTCATTATACATAAAATATTTTTATAAATTATACATTTTGATAGGCCAATATTAATTATTAGAATTTTCTAATCAGCATATATCTTTAAATAATTACCGCTAATCTACATAATTATTAGTACTTAAAATTAAATAATTCAAAAACTACTTGTTCAAATTTTGATTTTGATACATTAAATTTACATTTTTAAAAAAACTACCCATTAAATAAATTACACTAGAAAGAGGGGATGTAGTTTTAAAAACAAAAATTTATATTTTCATATTCCATAGAATAATCTATTGATATTGGAAAAAAAAAGAAATAGTTTTTAAGTCTGTTAGAAATTTTCAAAAACAAAAATCAGATTTTAAATAACTGAATTATTAAATAAAAAATGGGAATGAGACACTATGTAACAGTAAACACTCATTGTATATTATTTAATTTTTTCAAAAACATTCTGTATAAAAATTTTAAGCAAACAAAAACATATACATTTTTTTATTCTTATATTTTATCGTTATATTTTAAGTTTTTTGAATAATAAAAGTTTTGATAAGAGATATATAAGAAGTATAGTGGTATAAGTTCCCCCTTACTACATCTAAAAAAATATGACTAATATTTTTCAACATTTTATTCTTATAGATATATCAAAATATCCCAAAAAATATTTAGTTTTTTAAAATAAAAATGAAAATGTGTTTTGTTATCAAAAGTAAAACATTAACGATAAAAGCATAATAAAATATAAGAATATGAATAATAAAAAGTAATTATATAAAAGTATTTAATAGCTTTTGAGATGATAAGTGTTTATTGTTAATATAATTACTCGGGTTAATATAGTGAGTAGGGTTGCTAAAAAAATATTATATTATTTATTGTACATAACATTCACATTATTTATACCCAACCACCCAAGTATAACAATTGATAACTATTGTTTTTCTTTATTTTATCGATAACCAGATAGTACGGAAGCACAAATGACGAATATAAATTAATTCATTAATGAAAACGTTCTTCTCGATGTCGGAAGCCATCACATTAACGCCTTAAAAAATAAAATACTCAATAGAATTCAAAATATGATTGATTATGATGGGAAAAACTTGTTCGCATATAGGGAGCAAAAAAAAAAAATAAATAAATAATAATAATGTTAAAAAAAATTACTATATTATTTTGATTTGTTTAAAAAAAAAAATTGAAGACAGCTGATCTTTGAAGTTACGAATAACGAATAACTGCACGATGCAGAAGGAACATCTCCGATAAAATATATAAATAAAAAAAAACATCCTGTGGTAATATCATTCCAAGTATTCATCCGCAGCAACGATGAAAACGAAAACAAGTTATAAATTATACCTATACATAATACGAGTGTATGCATTATCATGTCACACACACGACAAGACGTGACAACGTTTTTCAGTCGAGTCCAATTTATTTTTGTTGAACGTCATCGTACGTTAATTGACTTTTAATTTTTGTATTTTTATTGTCATTAATTGGTTTGTAGTTCTCTGCGGGAACGCGTGAGCGTTAATATGTATATTAATAGTATATTATATTATCTACACACCAGTAACAATACTGATATTATTATACGTATAGGGTCCGGACGACGATAATTTTCTAGACAGTTTTTAATCTAGTTTTTACTCTAGCAAAATGGCCATCAGTCTACTTAATTTAGTTCTGAATTTTTCTCATCACATATTATTTTTGATCTTCCGGTCGTTTTTTATTTTTATATCTCATTAACTCTAAGAATGAAATATTGACTTATACTCTCAATGTGCTTATAATCATTGGTACCTCATACGGAACGATTTATATGTAAATTATGATTATGCTAATTTATTATTACCAATGAGGTCATGGAAATTGCTAAGACAATAAATATCAACAAAATTAAGTCATACTATGGCTGAATAATTAAAAAAATAAAAAAATAATCTATATAAAAAAAAGTGAACATATAGGAAACGTTACCCAATATACACTATTAACAAATGGTTTTATTTCTTGAGACATAATGTTTTAGTCTTAGAAATAATCGTTGTCCAACTCTGCCCATCCGAAGAAAAACGTTAGTCGCTATCACTGTCAAGCACAGGGCGTAGATAATGGTTGAAAAAGTCGAGATTGTCAATCTATTCTTACAATTTCGATACTGTTTTTACTCTTGCAATATTTTCAAAGAGTATTGCGAGAAATTGACTATAAAATATAAACGTATTATTTATCAACTATTATTTTATGAACCGTAAAAATGTCATATCAAACGACTAAAATTGAAATTTATAATATTATATGTATCGCATAATGTAAATATAAAACATTCACTTTCTCAGAGTTCTATTATTGAGCACAAAAGTGAGAAAAGTGACAATACACGATATAGTGACGTGTCGCAGCGGGAATTCAATTTTAGGGTTCTGCGAAGCAGAGTAAGAGCGATATGCGTTTTTTTTAATAAGAATTCGTATCGCGAAGTAAAAGAAAAGCGTCGACAATCGTCTGGCAATATTCATGTGACATTTCCATTCTCAAGACTTGAAGAGTCTTGGTTGAACTCGGGTTCACGATTAGCCCCACTAAAATTGGTATTTTTAGCCTGAGTATAAATAAAACTATCGGGCACTACAATCGATTTGAAGTCTGTAAAAGCGACCGTGGCTTAATTTTTTTCCTAAAATCGGCGGAGAGAATCCTTAGGCACGCGCCGCAGCCGAGACGTCAGCGGGCGTTGGCATAGCAATGGGTGGCGCCGAGCCGTCGTATTCGTAGTCGTCGTTGTCGACTCGATCGCTTCGCGAAACATTTGGACGGCGATGAGATTTGAATTTCTCGCGTCAGACGGCCGCCAACCCCCGTGTGAGAGGGTGAATGATGTGTGTGTGTGTATATTTAATGTACATACATGTGAAGGAAGGGCTGTTAAAAACCCTAAAATCGTGAATCGCGATGAAGAGAAAGAAAAAGAAAATAACGCCAACGACCGGTCGTCTAGTAGTTGGGGTGGTGGCGGTGGTAGTGACGTGGGGCTGCGGATAGTTCGGTGACGACGCGAGGTTGTGATATGGGAAAGACAACGGCAGAGACAGAGATATATAGTATGGTGAGGGGCGATGGGCAGAATGACGGTGAAGAGGAGTGCGACTGTGCGAGAGAGGGGTGGGGTAAAAAAGGAATATAAATAAACGAGGAGAAAAAGCAATTACGACGCGCCCCACGCGGTACGCTGGGCATTGGAGTCCGGGGATGGAATGGCATTGTTGCTGCGGCGTGGAAATTAAACCAGAAATAAGATACCCACACACACACACACACACACACACACATGCGCGCGAGTGCGCCTCGCAATAGTGCAGAAGTAAATTAAACCGTAGGTCAACTCTCGGATTCGGTCAATAACGCGCGGCGATTCACCTATAACAGTAAATAATTATTATTGTGATATATCAATTGGTTAGGCGCTCATCGCACTGCTCCCGTAGCAATATTATTCGTAGGTACGATGATAATGATATTATTAAAATGTATTACAGTATGAAATAGTCACTAGTTTTTTTCCGCCTACAAGTTGAGTTCGATAATATGATTGAATTACGACGGAAGAAGGTAACAATTTTGAACGTGGCTTTAAATTGTATTCACCATTTTTCTCTTATATCGTATTCGGACGATAGAGACGGCTCGGAAAATCGATAGACCTACACAAAAACGTATAACATATAAACATATAAACGTCTTACGTATAACAATAATAACATACAGTGGAAAAAAAGAGGCGATCGCTTTCAGATCGTTATGTATCGCCACCCCAACGGCCTAACCCTATATCCGTTGATTGTCATATAAATTATTGGTGTTATCCGAACCCTCCCACCGGTATAATAATTGTTGTCGCGTCGCAGTGTCGTCGGAGTGAGAATGGTAGACATTTTCCCGCGGGACAACAAAACGAGAGAAGAAAAAAAAATCGAAACGTTCATTTAATTACTATGTCGACTGGCCCACGGGCCGACTTACTACTTAAAAGACGTTTAACGACGGCGTCGGCGGACGACAATGACACGATACGAGAAGAAGAACATTAAAAATTCACGTACAGTTCACCCGAAGGATTGAAAGAGGTGAACTGATGGCGGCGAATAATAATAATAATAACCGCCGTGCTGTGTTTGAGACGTGAGCTATACGACGAGAAAACACTAATAAAGTAATAATACTGTGACGCTCAATGCAAAGAAATAAAAATGTACCTTTTCTTTGCTGCCCGGTCGCATTGCCATCAGAGGCACGACGTCGGACTCGATGACTGGCAAAGTGTATAATTTGACGAGCGTCTAGACATTCGACGAGAAATTGGCCATAAGCAAAACCGGTGAAAATCGACTCTCATCATATTTTGAGCTTCCAAAAAAAAATAATGAACGTAATGTATGTTTTTAGAAGTTTTTAAGTCATGTATACCCGCATAGTACTACTGCTCATACCGTCATTTGAGTTTGTATGATATGTCACAAAATAAATGCCATATAATTATTCATTGCCATTTCGTTTAAAAACTGAATTCCACGTCAGTTCTGAACTTATAAAATATTTTCAAGATATTTCTTTCCACTAGCATACCTATTAAAACTATTCACGTGTACTGTTAGAACATTATGATCACTAATCATACACAGTTCAGTACGGCGGAGGTACAGTAAGCATTTCATAATAATAATAATATTATTTTTTTTTTTTACCAAAAAATAGAAAACACAATATTATACAATACGTATACCTACCAACTACAACAAGCAACGACAAATATAAAAACGTAATAATATATTTCGGTATCGCGTCGAAAAACCTACTTCGCGCGGGGGTGAAGATTTGAAATATTTCACCGTGAAATATGTCCTATCTACTTAAAACCCTAATTGTGTGTACTGCTCGGTGAGCCATGTTATTCTGCGCGCCCGTTAGCTTAAGCCGGGAATACACATAGGTCCACCCGCTCTATTACAATAATTTATGTGCACTGTGTTCGTTATATCATATAATTTAGTACAGCACGGAGGTAGGTAGCATTCGGCTTTCGTATTTTTATACGCACGTGAGAGAGACGAAAAGAGAGTGATAGAAAAAGAAAAAACGTCGTCCACGAGGAAAATCGATATTTTTCGCAATGGAAAAATGCCATAAACAATACGGAACATCTTCGGGACAGTCGGCAAAACGCACACTTATACGACTGCGTGGCGGTGGGTAGGAGAGCGGCAGAGGGTGATAATATTTCAAGAATGTCTAACGAAATAAAATTAGAAATAAAACAAGACATCATTGCATAGTTTTTTAGTTTTCCGATTGCAGCCCTACACCATCGCACTCGACATAATCGTGTGCAGCCTGTGTAGTAGCACGTGTGGGTATATTTGAATAGTATATGTGTGCGTGGGACGACCACCCGGGCTGACGCGGAGCTATTTCGATTGTCGTCCACAACAGCCGGTCGCGGTCCGGGGGACGATTTTTCCCTAACTGACAAGTCAGTTAGTTATTCCACAAGTCCGAACGCGACATCTCTGTCACCAATGATGCTGTTCGGTATACATAGGTCATGATGTTCACAGGACGTTGAAAGAACAAAAATCATTGTTTGTTTATATTAATTTTGATTGTTTTGAATGATATATGTATTATAAATACATGCTCAAACAACAAAAATTCAGTGGCGTGCTCTGCTTTTTGAAAAAAAAAAAACAATGGTAGATATACACGTATTTTTGACTATTTTTCGAAACCAATATTTATCTCATTACAATAATAGTATATAATATCATAATTAATTGTGTATAAGGTAAATTGGTATGTATGTTATTACAATATTATTTGAAAATATTGGCATACACTTGTACGCGATGGCGATAAATATGTTTTTATTACTTAATCATATATTTTATTGTTATAAATCAACTTACTACTGTTATGAAAAATTAAATATGACATCCTCGTCCTCTCTCCGCGCTAAATAAGCATGTTTCTACGAAAAATACATTATTATAATACATTGGTAGTACCTGCGCGATTGTTTCACTCGAAATTTTAGTTCGAGACAATAATAAAATAATAAATCGATAACAAAAGTGCAATAAGTAAATAATATGTTAGACTAGACTAGATTTTGAGTTTGATACTACTGGTTGTATGATATGTTATACATTAAGTATAAGCTGTTTCAAAAGACGGAAATTCGATTTACTATTCATGTGTAATAATAATCCATTTGTATAAAATAATATAATGGTGTTTACAGTGTCATATTGTATCGAATCGTAAGTTATGTATAAACACTGCTACGAGTATATAGTCTTAAGTGACACATAACTAGAAGCTATAAAAAAAGTCTTGAATATTTATATTAAAATAATAAATTAATGCAGGTATTTAATAATATGATAACTAAAATAGAGCAGTTTTATTTCATTGACTTGGAACTAAAAAATAATTATTAATTTATGTTTCGTAGTTACTCATCGCATTTTGACAACATATTAAGTACAATTTTAGAGTCTCGGTTTTCTGATAAGCTATTATATATATAATTTATTTTTTTTTTTATATGATTTTTCTAGCTGACTCGACTAATTGCCTGTATTTTTCTTTTTTCATTTTTTGGCCCCATCTTACCAAAACCAATCACAGATCAAAATTACTAAATACTAACAAACGCACAATTATTTTTAAATATATAGAAAAATCCATTTAAATTTCACACTCATTTTTTCAAATAGCATTCACTATTTTTCAATAAATTTCTGTAGTTTTAAAAACAACATTTTTAAATAATAATAAAATTATTGTATAACAAATTTTTACTTTTTTACTTTTTGGAATAACGCCATTTATTTTTAATTTCATATTATTCCAAAGCACAATATATATGGGATTAATTCAATGTATACTAATTAAAAACCAAATTTCGAACGAATAGTTATTTATTTATAGGTATTTTAAGTTTTGACGAGTGGTGCATAATTTTGTGAAATATCCCTTTGCTACTATCCCAATCATCTGAACTTCAAATACGTATATAGTTAATTAAATAACTATTAATTATTCGAAATTCGATGTTTTTATATTTTAATAGTTCAACAAATATTCTTTTTTGGAATATGAAATTATAAGTATATTTTGTAATTAAAAACGTAAAAAATTGAAAAATTATAAATAACTACACAAAATTTAATAAAAAAATATTTTTTAAATAATAAATGTTGGCAGTTAAATGGATTAATATACATATATCAGACTCCTTGAAATTCTTTTCTGTTTCATATTTAACGATAAATTATTGATAAATGAATTGTTGTAATGATCATAATAAGAATATTCTAAGGCTTAGAATCTAAACTATACGTGAACCAGTGGATCACATTAGAGAAACAAATAAAGCGGTATCATATGGTTACCCGGTATTTTTTAGTCGTCACATTCGGTGGATTTTGCCACTTTGGACCAACTCATGAATATCACGAATTCTGTCAATCGGCCTATGTAATCATTTGTTCCAATTTTTTTAGTAGGCGCTGTGGTGGTCGTTGAAGTTAAAAGTTAAAGTTGGTCACCTGAAAACCACGACGATTGGACAATTTGGTATATAATAGTATTGTATATCAAACTTTATTTCCAAATCTGAAGGAAGCGGGCCTGCATTGATATTTGATCAGCCTCTGTTTTTTATTTTATTTTTAGCTTACAATAATAAAAGTTTCTAGGTACTCAATGTAGTGAAGTGATGTGTTATCATCCGTTATAGGCAATCGGCTTTGGACAGTTATATTGAATTTAAAAGTTTTTCATTATTTTACCAACAAATTGTACAACGGCCAACGGTTAGGATTCAATGGTACTTCTATTGAAATTACTACTAAATTATCAATTACATTAATAATCATATGTATATATGATATAAAACGCGTATTTTAACATATAAAGTAGGAATAAGTGTTGTTAATATTGTTTTTAATTTTGTTTTACGAAATTCGAAATAAAAATTAGATAACATACCTAATATGTTATTTTCAATTAACACTTTATAATTGTATATTCATACGGTATAACACTTAATCATGGACCACATATGATAAATAATAAAATTGACTATGCTTTCAAACTCAATTGATCTATATAAAAACGTAAAATGAAAACGAATGTTTACGGCACGGTGTACAATTTTTACGAACGAATCGTCTCAAAAATAAAATATAAATACAAACTTAAAAGTAAAACAAAATAAAGTGAAGGCGGAATGACTTTAGTTTACCAAATGCGTCTATATACGTATATATATATACGGTCTAAAATGTTCCACGTAGGTAACCTACAGTAGTTACTCTCGCGGAATTAATGAGTGCCAACACTAAAACCTCACATATATATATACTACATATATTATGTATTAGAAAACTCTTAACTTTAAGCTTATAAACAACTAGTAATTCAATTACGTAATTCCGTTCATGAAGTAAAAATCCTTAATAATTCCTATGTATATATAAGCATTATCTAATTGTCTTCTCAATAGACTCTATTGTTGAATTCTGTAGTGTGTACGTCGTTTTGAAGGGCAAACTCAACAAATTCGTAAAAAATATTAATATTATATTTTATAATAAAATACATAAAGTAAATATTAGATGATGGTTAGGTAAAGGTACAATTTCACGTTTCCTCAAATAAAACCGAAAAACAATTATTTAAGTAACGTACACTCCGTCATCGATATTATTCTAAACATTTTTTTCAGAAGAAAGTAAACCATTATTTAAATACAATATATTATAAGTACTTATTCTGTATTGTATGTTATTATATTTTCTACCTAGAATAGCTCCTGATAAGAGATGCATTAGCTTATTACTGCACTAATAATAACTATTTTATAAAATATATATAAATTCTGTGAAATAGATTTTTCAATACTAGTTTTAACAGGATGTCAAATATATGACTATTCAAACATTTGCCAAATCACGCAAAAATGGTGACCCAAATTTCATGTTTGAAATTGATAATAATCTAATTGAAATGATAGATTAGATTTACAACAGAAAGTACTTAAGAATATAAATGAAGTCAGTTTAATTTATTCCAAGAAAAATAAAATTTTACGATATGACCACAAGTAAAATGTATTACGTTACTATATTTACTGGTTCCATACCAATAAAATTAATATAGTAAACGTTAAAACAAAGTAATTTACTTTTAATTTTTCAAAACCTACTCTTCAAAACCCAAGAAAATTGCTCTGTTGTGTAGTGGATTTCCAAGTGTACTTACCCGGTTATTGAATAGGTACCTATATATAATGGATCTATTGAATTTAAATTCAATAATAAATTATTACATATAAAAACATTTCTGGGACAAAAATATTGTGTGCTTATGTTACTAATGAGTTTTCAACAGATATATTTATGAAACCATTAGTAATTTATTTTTCAAAACGGTAAATTAAACTAATCTTGGCCAAAAATATCCCATTTAATATTATACTATTTAAATAATTATAATATTATATCATTTAAGTCAATACTTAAAAAATATATAGCTTAGATAAATGTAAATGATTTTAAAATTTTATTTCGTTTAGAAAATAATAATACCTATGCGTAATGGAAAAAATTCCTATTATTAGTATTTTTTTAAATTACAACAAAATAGCTTAAACCATTAAGAACAATTTAATATTTGTTATTTCAAATTAAAATGATTAGTTTTATAAAAAAACAAGTATATTATGCATTTTTGATATGTTTGAAATTATGTAAAATCAAATTAAAAAGTACCTAGTGATTACTTTAATTTTGATAAATGAATTGTATTAATATACATCGAAAATAGTTTTAAAAGAGATTGTAAAGTTATAATTTCTTTAAATGTGTTTAATAAATTAGAGACAAAATATTCGGTTCGAAAACAATTCTAAAACAAAATCGATTTGGCTAAAAACTACTGTTGATTAAATATTCTAGTTTTTCAGTAATTTATTTAAGTATCACCCAATCTATTTAAAAATTTTAATTTTGGTAATTTCTCTCTTCCTTAGAAAAAGGCGCCCACTATATCCAATTTACTACCAAAGACCACTCTCAAAGTTAAACATTAAACTATTTTTACTACCCCTAAAAGTGACGTCAAATACTCACACACGCACACACAAACACATAATTTTAAATCAATACATTCATCGCTGCGACGCTGCTCAGAATTTAAAATTATATTTATGATTGTTAGCTTAATACATAAAAATATTTTTTTGCCTTTTGGCGTATCATTTGAAAACCGCCTATTCTCCAAAAATATAAAAATAAAAATGATCTCCAAAATGTCAGTAAACCCTACGCGGACCAAAGTTATGAGTTTATGACCCTATGTAAAGTTTGGTCTTGATAGGTTAAATGGTGTAGTCTGACTACTAAGTGTCAGTAATAACTTATAGCACATGTGCAAACCCAGATAGGAATATTATTGTACATAAATTGTATTTTATGTCTTCAACGGTCGGATCTGTAGCCATAAACTCATAACGGTTTTCATCAAGTGTCTTTTCTATTTTATTATTTTGTATTGAACTAAATTTCGTTGAAAAATAAAATTTACGTCAGTCATCGTATGCCGATACAATTAGTATTTTACTTGTTACGCTTTATAAAATAAAAGTAGAAAAAATAATAAATGAAAAACGTTAATTATGTTTGTCGAACCACAATCGCATTATTTTATAACAAGTATATTTATTATTTATAAATATATATTTTACCTTATTTAGTTATGATATAATTTAAATTTATTATAACGCATAATATCAATGTAGAATAATTTAACTCAAAATGAATAATCACATATATTTTAAATTTTTTGATGAAAACTATAGCACTGTAGCGCCTATTCTTTTTTTTTTTAATAATAAAACAAAACATTAATGTTTTTATCTGTCTAGGGAATAAAGTATCGCTGTATTGTTTTCTTTATAAATAAATAATTTACTTTTATTACTTTTAACAAATTTTATGCCCAAAAATAGGAAAATTATTAATGGTAATCGCGTTCACTGGTCTCTGAATAATATTTTATTATTGGACTAAATTAAAAAAAATTAGAATTTTGTTAATACATCTAACAAGAATATAGGGGCAGAACATCCATATGTTTTAATAGATCTATACACTTCCCTTTTCATCAACTATAGATGATTATCCGAGACATCAAGCGAAATAGAATTTTAGTTTTAATAAAGTTTATTTCGGTCATTTTATATATTTTTAAATATTATTTTAAAGTTTCTACTTATATCAATTTCAGATATTTTTTACAATTTTTATCATTGTTTTTTAGATTTTTCACATTTTCTTAATAGTTACTTTTAGACGATTTAGAACGTTCTGATATAGACATAAAAATATTGGTACATGTATTTAATGTGGAATACCTCTATTCTTTTGAAATCTACCTTTTTGAATCTTATAACGTAATAGAAATTTCATATACTTAATTATTTAAATTTCAGCAAACTAAATCTTAGAATACTAAGCCCCAGTTATCTATACATTTTAAATTCATAAAAGTAAAAATTGACTGTTATTTATTGGTTTAATAGTTTTGTATATATCAGGATAATGATTACAAAATAATTTATTCCTAAGTATGAAATTAAAAGTACTAACTTGAGAATGTCGTTTTGTAAAAAACGCAAATAAAAGAGTAAAATATCTAAAACTGGCAATATAACTAATCCTAGTTACATTCCAAGTATAATAATTTATATAGGTACTAGTAACCGTAGTTTTTTTAATGAATATACCAGTTCCATTTAGTTTTTTTACTTCCAGTATTTATTTTGTTACACCTATTCTGTTTTTTTTTTAGTTTTCTAATATATAATATGTATGACTTTATAACATCTAAAATCGAATTTAAGAATATTATATTGTTTAGAAATAAAGATAATATTAATTTCAGTTATTGCACTAAATTAACTTTTCAGTCGTTATTTGTGCATGCCCGTACCTGATTTTAATTGTTAAGAATTAATTTAAATTTTGTCTTCACAGAATTAAAAAACTATATTGAATGCTTAAATTGTATTAGAAGGTAAAAATATATTAGTTCAGTTCAAATACCACGATTGGAATGTAAAAAAAATATCTTTTAAATTTAATCTACTTACAATTATTTTTTAAATCTATTAACTATTATTGCTATTAATATGACAGTCTGGTTTGACTACCTATTTAGCATTTGAATTGTTTGTCTTTAATTTTTATGTACATACATTTTAACGTTATATTATAATGCTTGAATATATTATTATTAAACTTTTTATTTATTTTTATTTTTTATGCCTTTTATGACAAGAATATTTATATATATATATTGTTATGCATTTATTTTTAGTATGTATTTTATTACAACGATATATTATTATTACGATTAAATTATGAAAATGTACTAATATAATAGTTAACTTTCTTTTTATTAAGGACGGAATTGATATAAAAAAATATTCCCGGTAAGGGACTTGGATACAACAAAAACTCTACTATACTAAAAAAACAGTAACAACATTTGAAGAAAAAACCTATTATTGGTTCACCTAAAACCTCCACAAATTCGAATTAAATTTTACTTAAAATTGATATGTTTGTAGTAAGCAAAATTAGATGGCCTAGATGTAGCATTTTTTGAAGCAATTAATATAGATTTGTGTGTATAAGTTCAAGTAATAGATAAGAAAGAGTAGGTTTTTTAATGAAAATACAATGTAGTAAAAACCTAATGAGTCACTATCAAAACATTCCGACGAAGTAATAGATTAAAAACTCAACAATATACCGATACAACAAAATACATTTATCCGGAAAAATTATCAAAACTTTAAAAATGGTAATAAATTTTTTAGTCCTCCTCGCCAAAAATAAAAAATACGGAATTTTGAGAAAATTAAAACTTTAAATATTAAGACGCATGACTCAAAAATTATAACTAGAATAAAAAACACTAATAAATAATAAATAATAAATAATAATATAAAAAAGGCGGATGCATATTAAAACAATGATCGATTTGGTTTATGATAAAATATTGTAACTGGAAAGTCAAATTTATCACTAAGGATAATAATAGCGAAATAGATCAAATAAATCAAAGAGACATTTATTGCATTTGTATATTATTGAAAAGTCTTTTGATAATGTACAGCAAAATAAATTATTTGAAATTGTAAAAAGAATAGGAATTAAATTTAATGATAAAAGATTTATCTATAGTAAGTATAAAAACCAAATAGTCTTAATACAAATAGATGGGAAGAAGAAGAAGAAAGACAAATAGAAAAAGGAACAGGACAAGGGTTTATCCTGTCACCGATGCTGTTTAATTCGTACATTGAAAAAGCAATGAAAGAATTGAAAATAAAAATGTAAAATGGAGAAAGATTGAGAGGAGAAATCATTTGTGCCTTAAGCATTTCTGATTATATTCTGATTATTCTGTTTACATCATGTTCTGCGTGGAAAAATAAGAAACTCCGCAGAATATATTAATTATAATAGACACAAACGTCAGAAACTAAAAAAAAAAAAATAAACACAGAACATAATTTAATAAAAATAACATAAAATTAATGATACGCATTAAAATTTAACCTAATTGAGTCAACACAGGTATAGACAAAAAAACAGGTAAAACATATAAAAAAAATGCTATTTACACGGATAGTAAAATAAAAATATCTTACAAGATATAAGGTATCACACGCTGACTATTAACGATACAGCGCTGTTTAACGCATAATCTTAGCATTTAGCTCAGTTGAAAAAATTAAAATGGTAATCTTTAAGATAAAGATATGGTGTTAGTGTTAATGTTGTTCAGGAAAAATCTTAAGATTTATTAGCCCAAAAGTGTTGGAAAACGAAAGTACTATAAATAATACAAGAAACGTAACAGTTATAACACCACATTCAATCAAGAAGAGATAAGACGATATAACACATATTAAGACATGAAGCTTACTCCAGATAATAATTAAAAGATATGTTAATGAATGCATTGAAAAAAGAAAACCACGGGTGATATACATGACCCAAATCATAAAGGATATGAATAGAGAAAAATATAAGAATCTAAAAGAATTAACACGCTTCAATAAATAAAAAAAACTACAACAAACCAATCCAAAGATTAATAACTATATATATATATAATACTAAGTTATTGTGTAAAGGATAACTTTCCATCGTGTTTAATAGTATTTTATAAACATTTAACAATCATACTTACATACTAAAATACATTTATTTTTTGTTTTGTTTTTTTAAAAAGATTATTTTTTAATATAATTTTTCATTCATCTAATGTTTTTTTTAATCCTAGATTTTTTTAAGTAAAGAATATTATGACCTAAATCAACAACATAATACTGTGTAAAATTCGTTTCATATCAAAAAGATTATTACATAGTCCCGCGTTTACTTTGATTATTTTATTTTATCAATAAATTGTGCGAACTATTCCCTTAATAAATGAGTATGAAATATAATCTAAATTAATTAAAATACATTAAATAATATAAATTGCAGGGTCATAATTGACACTATCGAAATCACCCGTCTTAGAGGCTTGTCGGTCATTTAATTGGCGGTGTAGCGTAAAAAAAAATTGAGGACCACAACCGATTATTCAATATCAACTGTTAGCTTATTCTTTCGCTCGTTGTCGGCTTTAGTAGCTTTACAACGGAATGAATATTTAGGGGCGATTTTGGAGACTAAGACCTCATAAATAAAAAATCATCAATTACTCTCCTCCGCGAAAAAACTCGTAATGATTCAACATATCATGATACGTATTACGGGTTGTTCACAATGTTGCTGTATGCATTTTGTATAATAATAAAAACGTAAATATTTTTATATGAATGATTAATATTAGATGAAATAGAAAAATAACACCATGCAAAATACACAAAAATTATTGTTGCATATAATATTGTGCAAGTATTTTGTTGTGTACAATAATATAGTAAGTTTGATAATTATTATAAATCATTATATTTCAGAATAGATTATATTTGTTTAAAAATTAGTAATAACCGAAAGAGAAACCGCCATAAACTTTAAAAACAAATAAGCCAAAAAAGTTGTTGTACAGTAGATATATACAAAAAAAACATCCGTTCTACGAACAATCAAATGAATATACGAGTAGATACATTAATCCTCAACTTGCTGATCAGTAAAAAAAAGATATTCTTATAATAATAAAATTTATATGCAAAAAATAATTGACATTTTTTCGTATTTAGCTAAGTTGGAACCAGAATGAAAAACAAGAAAGTTCAAATAAATTCAATTTTATAGAGTCGCGTGTATTCTAATTACATAGCTTATGAATAAAAATAAAAATAGAGCCAAGACTTAAGCCTTTCCAATTAAATTTATCAAGTCCCGCCTATTCTGAGTGGAAAGTTTTTTGTTCATTTTATTATTCATTTTTATTTTTTTTCACCAAGTTGTTTTAACTTTAATTTAAAATTAAGTTTATGTGCATAATACTATACCGGTTCTGTTTAAATTATAATATGAAACAATAAAATATTTATTACTAACCGAAGGGGAAATACATTTGTAATACGAAAATGTAAATGCGCGTTACAATATCCATAGTTAAGGTTAGGACATTAGGTGCACCTCAGATTTAAATGCCGACCCACGAACTGCGTTTTCTTAGCAACAATGACATTACCATATGATATAATTATTATCAGTAGGTATTAATCGTTTCATAAATGGTATTACTTCGGGTTCTTTTGATTTATTCAATAATTTGATATAAAATATTGTTGATTAAATGACAAAAATTGTTAGAACATATGAAATTAATATTTTAGAAATATTTTAGATTACTTTAAACAGAATAATTTACATTTACTTTTTTGAAAAATAAAAAATTACAGATTATAACTTTCAAACCACTAAAATAGATACGATGTAAATTTACTTATTGCATACTGTAAAGCAGTGTTCCTCAACCAGTGGTCGTGGGTTCGTCATAAATGGTCCACGATTCCATAGATTTTTCCTTTCATTTCTTTTATTTTGATTTAAAAAAAAAATATAGTAAAATAATTCAAATTTTTGGAGGATATATATAATATATAATTAGTAGTTTTATAGTAATAAAAATACATATTTTTTTTTTCAATTGGTTTTGTATATCCTTGTTAATGAGAAAAAAAAGTCTTCTTCGTTTTCTTAAAATTGAGGTGTTACACAGCCATAAAATATTATCAAAGCTGTCCACGATGGTATAGGTTTAAAGGTTGAGAAACACTGCTGTAAAGCCATCAAAATACTGTCTTATTATTTTGACTCAAATGGCTTTCTTCAATAAAATGCGGTTAGCTAAGGGGTATTTATAACAATTTTATTCTATGTTAACAATGAGTTTATAATATTAGGGTGCGCATATGCTCGTGTCATGATAATTTTGAGCGGTGACTTAAATTGAAAACCTGAGGTTTTCGATAACAATTTTCTGAAAATATGACATAGACAATTCGTTTTTATAACAACTGTTGACACCGTTAAAGCTCATTTGGGAAATCGAATTTAACCAAATCAAGTTCACGAGGAAAACACGATAATAAAACGACGATACGCAAATGGCATGACAATAAGGCCAAAATGAACAATAGCGATACGCAAACGATTTGCAACCAATAATTGTACTGACGATCGTGCGTACAATAACCGTTGTACATTTTATTGCTCTTGCAATAATTTGACCGTCATCAGTCTAGGCTGTAATATTGGCGCCACGTGCAGTTATCGGTTGGTCAAAAATGTAAATTGATCATTCCACAGAAATGAAAACGAAAAACATAAATGATAATAATAAAAACCGTGAAAATACATTTTGTCGAAATCACGCTGTCCAGTGTTTCATCCACTCATCCTGTGCTCGTTGCGACGACAAAGCAGAACACCGGAAGTCGAATCGTTTCTTCTCCGTCAGAAGACAGACAAAAACATATTATTGTGCTTTTAAGTACGACGTTCGGCCGGCCCGGCTTGTATAGATAGCAATTTCACTGCGTATATAATATACAAGTATATGTAATATATTGATATAATTTTTTTGCTCGATCAATAGTATATTTTCTTCGAGTGTTTCATTTTGTGCACAACAAAAACCACAAGCTCTGTAATAAGTTTTCGTGCCAGAGGATTTATTTTTCGTTTATTTGTTTATTTATAAACGTATACGTGATATCATAATTGACAATTATGTTTTCGCATGATGCAATTATATGTTATATTTCGTATATTAATAATAATCGAATTTAATTTCAAATCCAATATTATCATTAGTAATATTTGACGTAGTATAAAAACGTGAAATAATATAAAATGATTCCCTTAATAATTAAAAGAAAAATACAATAAACGAAATACAGAAATATATTATTTATACTGAAAATATAAATTGTATTTAACTGTCTTACCGTTTTTCTCATTAATAAACACGTATAATTATTTCTCAGGGTAAAAGAAAAAAAGACTGTTGTTCGAGAAAAATTTTCTACACTAAAATTAATGTTTATATAATTGCTCGTTTCGTATACAGTTACTGTACTTGGAGTTATGTAAATACATAACCATTTCGGTTAGTTGTACAACCACGTTTTGTTTTTTCCTCGTTAAGTTCTCAACTCAGATCTGGATGGATTTAATTTGTTTCACGTTTTAGATTAAATTCGATAAAAACCTTGGTTTAGTTCTCAAATTTACGCGTGTTTTTAAAAATGATATCCTTTTTTTTTTGAAATTAAATACACATAACCTACCGATAATATCGAATAAATACTGCATTTGATTTTTAACCGCACATGCAAAGTTATTAAATATAACTCATGTACAGAATATTTTTCTGGGAAATAATGTTGATGTATTAACGTCTAATTTTGAGCAAACAGTCCGCCAGCGACATTAAGTTAAAGTTTTGACAAGGGAGTAAATTAAAGTGGTCCGGAAAATACGTTTTCCCACTAATGTTTACCGTACTACTCCGTTCCTCTACACTCCAAATGAATAAAGCTAGTAAACCATCCAATGTCAGACATTAATGCATCAAAATGTCTAGGAAAATATCCCGTGTTTACAGCAGAGGTATACTGAATTTAATTTGAAAACATGGACTAGCTAGTATACCAGTACTAAAAAAATTGTATTCGTTTTTATGATATAGAATGTAAACAAGTATGTACAATAGTACAAAAAAAAGTAATAGCATGAAACGTTATATGATAGATTACAACTAAAGCTGTGAACTATTAGAAAAAATCATAATTTTCTAATTTTATTCAACTTTTAAACTTTTATTTTGCATTTTTTTATTAATTATTTCGATATTATTAATAGATTATGACAATTAAAACTTTTAACTAACATGAATGTATTTATTGTTTCATTCTCATTTTATAAATATTTTACACTTGATGGGTTTTTATATTTTTAAATTATGATCTTTCATTATACTTTAGTGTGTTTTATACTGTATTTTTGAGATTTTAAGGTCTTTTTAATGCGTTCATTCTTATCGTTCATAATTTATTATAATGATGATAACTTTTTTCAAAATATTATATGTAACAATCAGTTTTCTTGTGAAAATTAAATATTTTCTACTTGGTTCATTTAAATCTACAATACTATAATTTTTCATAATTGTATTATTGATAAGACTTTGAGTATACATGTTTGGATAGTGATATATATATTTTTTATCTATTTTTGTTATTATCACGAATAGTTTATAAGCAATTAAAAATTTGTTTTATTTAATATTTGTTTTAAAATAAAAATGTTTGGAATGCATATAATTACATTTAATTAAATGCCTATTTTAATCATTACGATAAACGCTTTTAACTGCTTTAAGTTCTTAACCCTATTCATATGCTCGTATAGTAATTTATTAAAAATTATGATATCACATAACATAAAATCTGAAATTTGTTTCCCACTATGATAATTTTTTATTAGAACTTATGATTATTGTAAGACATATACATTACGTTATAGTTGTGTCTCAAAATCCAATATAAAACAGTAATTGTTTCGTCGTGCATAGTATATCTACACAGCTATCGACAAAGAATCGGATTAGGGGAAGAAAGACAATAATTGTAAACACAAGAGGTTTATATTAATCAGCATTTTAAACAATTATTATTTTCGTAACAATATAATTATAACCCTCTTGCGGTGACACCACATTGGTTATGGCGTGACACGTGTTGTTATTATATATACTATAGGTATAAATTGTTTATGAGCTACATACAGCGTGAGAGCTATACTATTGGTTTCAGGCGATAATAATAATAATTCGATCACGAATAACATGTGCGTGTTTTTGCTCTTTCTGGTGGTAAAAATAATAATATTTCAAAACGTTTTATATTTATCCCTTATAAATAGAAAGTGGTTCGACATCTCTATAGCGTCCCAACAGTTATCCAATATTCAACGGGCATTTAAAAGCTGAAAATCGACATTAATGCGTCGATTTAACATCGTACAATAAATTATTCGTTGATCTATAATGTCTCCTAACGACGAAGACGTACGTACCACGTTTTACCATTTATATACGAATTCCACCGTCACGTGCACTATGCAGTATAATATCACCTTATTATCACTACCTACGAAGTCACATATTGCATCAACGAATTTCATGACGAAAATCTTGTTACCCGTGGCTGACGTAGCTACTCTAATTTCCGTTTAATTGTCAATTGTAGACATGCGCCGGTCTACAACGCATATCGAATCGAACACCAAACAATGTCGTGATGTGCGTTATTAGGAGATAACGCGGCAGAAGCGTCTTTAGAACGGGTTTTGTCACAGATGACGACAAAAAAAATGTAAACGCAATGTAATAGATCTAATATTAATAATCATATTTTTGGAACACAGTGCTCCTTTAAAGTTTTAATTTTTTTATTGACCATTTATAAGTCTTGATCGATGATAGATCAGAAATATTGTCTAACCAAATAATATCATTTGATGTGCAATTCATTATAAACTATGTAATATTGTTGGTAATCAACTCATGTATATATTGTAGGTTTCCATTGTTTATATCATATTACCTTTTTTGAGTTGAATAAAAATAAATAAATAAGTATCCGACGTAAAATGTTAATACACACGCAATGGTAGTAAAATATAAAGTCACTTTGTCGTTATTTTTGTCTATATTTTACTAAAATAAATTAATTTGCATATTAAAAAGTAATTTGATGATTCTTGCATATTTTTCTCATTTTAATATAATAATTAAAAGAGAATATTTTTAGGTTCTTTTAGAACAAATTTTGAAAGTGTTAGTATAAAAATCCAAATCCCAATATTATAAATACGAGGTGGTATAATCCACTAAGATGGTTACACCAATTTATCAAGCCAATTTTTTATCTTTGAAAAAAAAAACCATAATTATGTTTTTATATAGTCTATCGTATCCATAAAACAATATTAAATAAATTGAATTTTATTAATTCTTATCTTAAAAATTAATTGATTTTATTAAACAATGATAAGAAGTGTCTATAAAACCCTTTAGCAGTATTTCAAATGTGTAAATAATAACGAATAAATAATTTATTTTATTTATTTAGAAAATGAATATTATCAAAATTTGGATAAATAAAATAAAAATTAGGTTGTTCCAATACTCCACACACAATTTTATTATGTAATTAACGTGTATATTAATTGTTACATAAAACATTAAATATTTAATATATTAATGCATAATATTATATGCATAGATTATTTTTCAGAAGAGTTTATAAAATTTTAGTCATAACATTAAAAATATAGATTACTAAAAAAAAAAAAACCTTAAACCATGATAAAATTATGAAAACATTATTTAGTACAATCAAAATATATCAAGACACTTTTTAAAATGAAAATTGACTTGTAAAATTAGTGTAGCCGATTATTAAATAAATTTCCAATGCAAATATGTTACGAAAAATTGCGTGTGGCGGACCCCATTTGACTCAAACGTGTATTCGTTATTCGTGATTGTTATGACATTAATTAATTTGGGTAATTTTTTATTTTTATATAAATATATTATAATAATATAATATAAAATTAGCCGTTGCGGAGCGTCGTTGGCCATTATTATAGCTAACGCTGCGCAAAGCCGTCCAAACACAGTATGTGATGACGTCGCAGCGTTCGTCGATTTTCCTTTGCGTCCGGTACTTTCCAGTCTGTGGGGTCCGAACACAATATTAAATTTAATTTTTTTCCGACGTATTGACCACATTAGTTTTCATATTGTGTTATTACCTTCGTTTACTTTGATATATTTTCTCATACACTTCATTTACCACCGCTTCCACTCGACCAAAATAATATTATAGATACTAAAATCATTCGTATATATTTTTGAAAAAAAAGGGAGAAACAATAAATAAACATTTCATTTCATCACTCCGTGATATGTTTTATCGTAAAAACTTTCCCAACAGACAATAACAAAAGAAAAAAAACAATAATGAACAACAGTCGCATTCCGTCATATTGAAAGTTAAATCATAACATTTTGATAAACAATTGGTTTGTAAGACTTAAGAAAACACTACGTAATAGTTTTTGAAAACGTTAAAAACTACCAAAAACGTAATACAGAAACAAACACGAAAAGACATTTCAAATTTAAATTCCTACACCTTTCGGCGTACGATCGTACTTATTCATTAAAAAGACTGTAAATTTTAATTTAAAAATAGTGAACAAGTAATATACATTTATTAAGTTCAAAACTCAATTTACTTAATATACTTAAAAAAAAGTATATAAAACTTTTTAATTTGAGAAAACTGTTCTCAATAATATTTCGTTTTGTTAACTTAAAGCTACAAAAATCAATTTATTGTTCAAATTACTTTTTAATAATTTATTTGTTTATTTCAAGAGAATCGTTTACTTTTCTGAGTATTGAAAATATTATTATAATCATAATATTGTTTTCGTTGAAAATAATTATTATGAAATAACAAAAAATATTTTGTTTCTTATAGTATATTTTTCTTGATGTTTAAATGTTATTTTATAACATTTATTTTAGTGAAGCCCTATACGTATTAACAATAATGGAATATAAATAATATTCCATAGGTATAAAAATTACCTTTTTATCTTGATCATAATTAAAACTATTTATGTCATGAACATTTTACGACATACTTCAGAATACCTCAAAATAATATTTGAGGGGTCTAATCATATTACAAATCAGATATTCATTGAGTCTTAATGTTTTATGTATACATACGTAGTTTTACAACTTAAGTATAAAATATAAATATTTTCCGAATACCATATTATTGCATTATTATATTTGTGTACATGTCATATTGTAAATTAATATTACATAAGAGAATAGTTGTGTTTAAATATTTAAGTTTAATTTTTAAAATTATAAAAATTATCGTATGTACTTGATAAAATATCAAGTTCAATTCTGTTCTAGAGCGGGAGAAGTCATTATAATATTAACCTTCCATTTATCGTGACTTTAAAAGTGTACTAAATATTTCGTAAAATTAACTGATTTATGTTAATTTATTTGAGTGTTAAGATTTAAAAGAAAAATTAATTAAATAAATATAAAATTTGACAAATGACTAACAGGGTAATTCCGCTCAGATTAGTTTTTGGTAATCGATAACACAATAACCACTCTTACACTGCAGACTCAATATAACGCAATATTATTATTATTATTATTATTATTGTCTGCTTGTAGCACAAATATATCACGGTACAGGGCTAAGAAGCATCCAACAGATGACGGATACGCGTGTCCGCTTTATTGTCTTGTAAATTAATTAGATAGCAATATGTGAACAGTAATAATTTTGCGAGATAAACCAAAATCGCAAAAACAAAAAAATTAATCGTAATTATATATTATTATATTGGACTCATAAAAATTTCACACAACGATATAGTTAAACATCAATAAAATAAAAATGTACGTAAAACGGTACATTGTATAATAATAATAATATAATTGTTAAAAGTATTTTTTATATTAGGAATATATAGAGGTATTCATTGTATTTTTTTATTAAAAGGTTTTCTGTAACTTTTGAAAATTACAAAACATCAACAGTAACCGATGCAGAGGAAAACAAAATAAATAAGAAGTAAATTATCTATGGTAATACAAACAATACAGAAAAATATTTTATAAATATCGCAAAATTAATGATCATTTTTTTTTTTGTTTATTTTTACATGATAATATACACGAACGTGTGAACGATTCGTGTATACAAAAATAAAAATTAACAAAGAATATAAATTAAAATAATAGCTGTAAGATTAATAATATTTCACATAGTAAAATGTTGGATTCGTTTCATTTTTTGGAGACAATTTTCGAATGAAAGATACAAAATATTTGTACATCAAAATAGTTTATAATATGAGATCATTAGAAAAAACAGAAACGTGTAAATCCACGTATTTTTTTTTTTTTTATCACAATAATATTATTATGTTATAATGTAATAAAATAGTTTTGATTACCCACCTGCCATGTGATAGTTCTCGATGAAAAAAAGACCAAACAAACAAAGATTTCGTGCCATTCTTGTATCTACCGAACTTAAGGGAAATAACATACGCAGGTAATAAACAAAGAGAAACGAAAAATAAACTAAAAAATAATAATAATAATATTGTAAAACAATTTTACATTCTACACATTCAACCAAAATTAAGAATAATCAAAATAAAAGAAAACGAGGAAATAACTTTACTACAAAACAATCAGCTTCCATAATAGATAATTACAACGAATTAAAATAATACTAAAAAAATACAAAAAGAAAATGTATAAACAACTTATAAAAAACAAAAACAAAAAACACCATTCTAGTAATATAATTATACTCAAACATTTATTTTGGTAATAGTTTTCATTCAATTTTCCATCCTCATAGCAGTAGATTTTTAATTTTATTTTTAGTCTTAAATTGTGTTAAGGGCCTCAACTGGTATTTTGTTATATTTAATAAATAAGAAATCATAAAGTTATGTTTAATCACTATGCAAAATCTGGATATCATTGCATATAGAAATATTAGGAAAAAAAATTGTTTTAATTTAAGTGGGTGAGGGTATAATACTTGGACAACATTTATATTATATTTTTTTATACACCATAAGCTGTGCTTAATAAAACAAACGTTAAAATTCCTGAATCACACAACAACCAATAAATTTAAACGATTATATTATATAACATATTTTTTTAAAACGATTTCAATAATATGAACACACAGTTTTTTATAACAATATATGATAAAAAATCAATAATATACTCTAACTGTTAAATATAAACAACGAAAATGCCTTAGGATATATCTTTCTAAATAATTAAAATAATCTTATTATTATTAATCATTTGATGTAAATTAAAAATCACACAACAAATTAATATCTTATTATTTAAATAACAAAAAATGCGTAGGAAGTCGATCTAAATAATTAATAATATTATTACTATACATTTTAAAATGTATAGAGTAATACAATCCTAATAAGTACCTATCCACGATATATTATAGTTACCTACATTTTTATTTAGGCGAGTACAGTTGTTGTTCATTTGTAAGGGTCTCAAAATTGCATGTAAATACGCATATGAGTTAGTTGCATTGAATATTTGTTTAATACATCGATTATATGATTGGATATTATACAGAAATCTTGGATTTTGAAATAAAATATTTGAAATAAATTTTTTTCGACTCTGGAGTAGTAACCATCATGATACAGCAGGGAAAATAGGCATTAACCGTATTGCATTACTGTAAATAATGATTGTCCGTAATTTAATTTTTTTTTTTTAGTTTATTAGAGCTAAAAAGAACTATTTTAGAAAAAAAAAATTACAAATTTGCTTTTTAAAAGAAAGAAATTTTTAATATATTAGACAATTTTTGGTCAATATTCATGTGTGGTGGACGAAGAATAAGTTTTAAAAAGTACACTACAGCTAATTTGTTGGACTTTATGTCGTCCGAAGACAGTGTTTATCGATATTGAACGCATTATTATAGTATATTTAAATAATTGATAATAAACAGCTAGTTAATAGGAGAGTAATGTGTTCGTAGAGTAGGTAGGTTACACGCGATATTCGCTTTGTATTATATGGAAAACGGTGCACGGGGGGGGGGGGGTGCAAAGGGTTTTGTCATATCGATTTCCACTCCGTCGTCCCAAAAGCCCTCTGTAATAGTGGTACCTACGACATATTATCGTCTTTTAAAACACGTCTAGCATTTAACGCAATGCATTACATATAAGTCATGTTTGATTGTAATACGTATGTTATTATGACGTGGTGCATAGGTGTAGCACGCACGCACGGGGTCACAATTAATTTACTATTGAATCGGTATCGATTTCATATAAATGGCGATTGTTCTCGCGTGTGGCCCTGGACTGCAACTGTACTCCCGTGGCCGTGTCGTAGCTGACGACGACACGACAACACGCTAAACATCGTATAATATGTATAGGTAGGTATTGTTGTATTTAACCGTATCAATTCAATCGGCTAACGTGAATGTTCCGAGAGTATAGAATAAAATGTATAGGTATTTTACGTATATTTTAGAGTATAATGGGTAGTAGGTAGCTCATCGGCTTACCGTTACTCGTGTAACGAACGCAAAGTTAAATCGATGGCGTGCATTTTTTTTTTTTTAATTATAAACATTTCGCTAAACGCGTTAAGTTAATCATGTAAGGCCGATGTTTCATTTCTTTATTACTGTCCATATCCCCTCAAAATGTTCAGGGGCTCAGATTCAACTCGATAATCGAAATCCTACCAATCGATAAAAACAGTCATACTATGCTTACTACCTTGGAGAGGGGGAATTAATGGTTTTGTCAACAAAATTATAATATAAATAATAATGGTAATAATATAGTAATATTATAATAGGCACATGAGCAATAAGTTATACGTTTATAATAATAATGATAATAATGATAATAATTATAATGATAATAATAATGGTAATAATACGATAATAGTAATAATATAATATAATATATAGGTAAAACGCAACTTGCTACTATCGAGCCATAAATTAGCTACAAAAACTATAATAAGCCATAATAATATTTATTATTTTTTTTGTTATTATTTGATATAATAACGCATGTTACGGCACAGTGGTATCTCGTTGGGCACGCTTAGATGTCGAATTCGAAAACTTTTCAACCATTATAATATTTTATTCCGAAAGGTTTAACCAATATCGACGCGTGCCCAAGAGTCGACTATGCACAATAATATCATAAAACGCATATGCATTCACGATGAATGCCATACAAGCAAAATAAATCGTAATAATTAATAATTATCAGATGCAAGTATGCACACACGTCAACGTATCGTGACCGTCCGCGAGGAGTCACTACTCGCGCGCACGTGAAATAACACGGCGGGCAGTGTCGACTCGATGGTAATAATTCATAAAATAATATTCATGATAATCGCATTCATAATAATAAAATACAATAAAACCATACTCGCAAACATCATACGCAAATAATACGAAAAAAGCGAATACAAATAATCAAAAGATATCTTCCCTTGAATGTCGACGTCGTGGTGATGTCCGCCATCGCGGGGCCGACGAACAATAATAACGTATAACAATAATGCTATTATCAGCACGTTATTATTATTGTTTGATAGTCATGTTACAATAGTGGAGGTAGTGTTTCGTGGTTGTGGTCAGTGAGCATGGGTGCAGCTCACCCATAATATTATTTTATTATAATAATAACTTAAAACACAGTGTACATCGGCTACGTTTTTTATTTCGGCCGTGGTATAATTGACTGTTTTTGACTAGTCGAGCCGTTGGGTACATAAGGTCAATTTAAACTTATGAGTATACCAATATACCAACGTACCCCGACTAGGAGTGAATACTTGTGGTGATAATATAGCAGTGATGGGTATGCCCATAAAACCAATAGTAGGTAAGACCGAGTCCGACAATCCCCGATAACCCACATCTGTACGTTATACCACTGCAATTTTCTATGAACGACTGGTAACGGTCAGAAAATCGTACAAATGGTCGTCGCAACTCTTGGAATTAGGTTAGAACGAGGTTATCCCACATCTAAAGATCCCAATATCTCGTACCGAGACTTTTGTGCCAGATAAACCCAACGATGAAGATAAAATTAAGTAAATGACAAACACGAAGAATGGTGTACAAAAACGATCGGGTGAGGTGGTGCATAGGCGCTAGCTAGCATATTCATATACTGTCAGTCGAAATTTCCAAAAGACTCAGGTCTTTTGGAAATTTGACTCGATCGCCATTGATGATTAAAGAAATCCGTAAATTGTATTCCTAATAGCTAATACTCTAATAGAGCATAATATTGGACGCGGATTTAAGTGTCGTACAATTGCTGTTTGAAAATTATGTACAAATCTGAAAATTATTTGACCTGTGCCAATAATTCCATACCAGACGAGTGCAAAATAAGATAATTTTGTTCTAATTATTATCATCTTATAACAATTATAGAATCGATTAAGATAAGTCTTAGATCTTTGATGTTGATAAAATGCAACGGATTTTTGTGTTGCTAAAAGTGATTATGAATAGGACACTTTTCATTGTAGCTTACAAAAATCATGGTCTAGTAATCTCAAATTGTTAATCTAAATTATTGACACGCGAATGTACAAATAAGGTATATACATTATTTACACGTTAGATTATGATAAATATTCTAAACCTATTATAAAATTAACAAATTTTCAACTGGTACATTGAATACAGTTTTGAAATTGTACTGAAGATGTTGGTTTTTCTCTTTGCTAATTATCATCATCAGCAGATAATAATAATATATTTCGATGAATTTATTTAAAACAAGAGAAGAATACAGCAGAAATACAAACCATGCCAATTAAGTTGGTTATTCATCTTGAAAAATGTATATATACATAATATGACATATCCTAAGAATTTGAACTTATAACTAAACAATATCACTATCTTATATTTGAAAGCCAACCCAGCCCGGGCGGTCAAAGACAAATACAATTTATTTACACTGTACATAAACTATTAACAGTTAAATTATATATTAAGTTATAATCTAAACAGAAAATATTATTACTATTTAAATTACACCGAGTTTATACAATAATTAATATAATTATGTTGCCTGCGATTAGATCGATCAACACTAGTTTTCTGAGGTCTACTGATTAGTTAAGTAAGTTAGAGCTGAGGGGGGTATCATTAAAGTTGTATTACCGTTTTTCTTTACAAGAATTACAGTTAGTTTATACTTTTATGATATCTCTTTTGGTTAGTTTTTAATTATGTATACTAAAAGTAACTATTTCTATTATTATGATCTATTTTTAGATAATCGTTATTGGTAGACATCGTATTACATGTGTTGTGTGTCCGTCTCACAAACGCATAAATTTGAAAATTTTAAATTCAGAAAATTACATTTTACTGTATTATTTTTATTTCTAATATGAACTGTTGTATTTTCAAATTTAAAAGAATCTCACCTCGATTTTTTTATGATATTTTTATTTTAAGTTTATTTTACAATAATTACAATTTTTGGTTATCACCAAATCAAAAATATCATTAGCATAGAAAACTCTATCCTAATGTTTGTACAATACAAAGTTATGTTTGTTATTGTTTAAGTAGGTTTTAAACCATACCATTTTATGATTTGAAGGACGTGATGGCAACAATCTCGGTATTCTTCCGCCACCTATAGCACCTTCATCATTGCTTTCGCTACTCTCATCATCTTCATAATCGTATCTACCTCCGCGATTGTATTCGCGTTCATAATTGTACTCACCTCCATAATCGTAATCACTGACTTGACCACTATCACCACCACTACTACTATGGATGCTAATATTACCACGTCTGCCGTTATTATTACCATAATTTCCATGGGCACCAATATTACCATCAGCACCACCGTTATCGCAGATGTTACAAATAATATGATCGTCATCAATGTCAAGGACGCTACTTCTACTATGAATGACACTAACTTCACGAATACCGTTACTAAAGTAAGATTCACTTCTACTGCATACGCCACCATTTCCGTAGCCGTCAAATCTACTATTAATTCCGGTAAAATTGTGGATAACACTATCTGCGTTTTCATCAATACTACCACTACCGCTAGCATAGTCAGCATTATTACCGTAATTTCCACGTGAATAAATTTGGATGTTATCCATATTTCTAGTCTCCCTGTCTACAGAATCACGTGTTCTTATTTGATTTGAATTATCTGAATTTAAGTGACTATTGTGCCTACCACTCCTGATTTGGTCTTGACCTCTATCCAAATCACCACCCCTGCAGTTGTGATCATCACTACTACTTACTTCATCACTAAAACGAACTCTTAAACCACTTCTGCTAGGGCGAGTACCGCTACTATCGCCACTAGGGCGAATACAGCTATTATCCCTACTAGGGCGAATACAGCTATTATCCCTACTAGGGCGAATACAGCTATTATCCCCACTAGGGCGAGTACCACTTCTATTGCCACTAGTGCGAATACCGCTATTATCTCCACTAGGGCAAGTACCACTACTATCCCCACTAGTGTAGCTTTCTACATTACTCCTAGCATAGTTATCACCACTATTGCTTCTAAAACGGACTTCAAAACATCTACTATTAAGTCGGCCATCGCCTCTTCCCCTACTAAAGCGGCTTTCCCCATTCAACATATTATAGTAATCATCAGAGCTACCGCTTCTAGATCGGCCATCACTCCGGTCCCGACTATAGCGACCAACCTCACTCCTCCTACTTGCGCGGACGTCAAAACTAGCCCTAATAGCGTAATCATCAGAACTACCACTTCTAGATCGACTATCACCGCCGTCCCTAGAAGCGTGGCCATAATTACTTATTCTACTGATGCGACCATCACTACTACGTCTAATTGGACTGCTATCAACACTACCCATAATAGCACGACCATTATCAATACCCCTAATAATGCGACTATCGCCAGTATTATCGTTTGTACGAAAACCACTAATATCTCTGATAGCGTAATCAGCAGAACTAGCGCGATCATCACTATCAACACTAGCACGGCCATCATGCAAAGGCATACTGACAAAATTACGAATAATATTTATATCAGGGACACGACGGTTACCGTAAATGTGGTCACTTCCACCACTACCACCACTACCGCCATAACAGTTATGGCCATCATCACTATCAAGGCTATTACTCCTACTCGTACGCCGAATGAATGTAGTACTTACTTTTGGTTTTGTCTCTTTGCGCGCGGTATTCGGATTCACGTACAATGACTCGGTGCGCTTGGGTTGCCCGATGGGTGACGGGACGATCTCCTGGCCGAGGTTCCGTTGCCTAAGTATAATTTCCTCGAATGGCGGTGGTTGACGGTGCGTGGCGGCCGATGACGAGATGTTCTGTTTAGCCCCGGCCGCCGACGCTGTAGTGAAGCCCGCCGCTCCATTGAATGATTTATCTGCTGCTGAAGATGATGACGACGGAAGTCGATCGTCTCCTCTTCTCTGCTGCTGCTGCTGCTGATTCTGTGACTTCTCCACTGATGACTGTCTGGATCCTCCACTGAGCCGACTGGCTGCCCGGCTATACCGGTCCACACTATTATCCCGGCTCGGTGGCCTCTTGTAATGGTCAAAATGATCGCTCATTGCCTGTCAAAATACAATCATCGTCAAAAATGTTGATCACTACGTGTTTTTTATTTTAATTTTAATAAGAATAATATTATAAAAGGTCTTGAGGTGTTAACAAAAAATAAAGTAGGTTATACTACACGGTGTACGTAGTACGTAAAAAAATAATTATTTATTATGATTGTAAATAATAACTGAGACGCAATAAACTAGTACAAGGTAAAAACTGAGTAGGTAGTATAGGTAGGTACTCTGCTACAGTGTTACAAGGACTCGTTAGGTCCCATTGATGTCTAACAACCTAACGGGGTGCGTGAATTGCGATATTGAAAATTTGTTTTTAACTGTTTTTACTCTTGCCCTTGAAACGATAAAATGATTAATAATGTATAACGTCGACGACGATGATATGCGCAACTTGTAAAATATTAAGTGTCAGTGAATAAAAACCAATTATATTTATTGGTTAGTCAGCATATTTCAAAGTTTAATTTTTTAATAAACTTGGTTTATTATTTTTTTTAATTTATAAATTAATATCATCTCTAAAGTTATTGCCATAAAAGTTTTATTTTCAAACCAAACTTAATACGATGACATTGAATTATTTCGATATTAATACTGCTCAAATCTGAGTAATGGATGTACAAGTCTCACAATAGGCTCAGTGACAGTAGCGACTGCACAGTTCGAACTTTGATAGTGATATGACTACACATTATTCCAAGTTGTCTTCAATTTAATACAGGTGCCCCGTGTAAATTATGCAAAGGAGTAATGTGAATTATATTAATTTATAATTGAATAACATTTGTGTGATGAATAATAAATTAGACAAAATATAAAATATTACTACGAATTTGAAATGTACATAACATTTTTAATGTTCGTTAATATTTCGATCTATAATAATTTGCCCAGCCGAAATTACTAAACACAGACTTAAAAATAAGTAATGAACTATTCGTTATACGTAAATTATTAAAAAAATCAATAATTACAAACATTTCAAAAATAAAATAATCTTTAAAGAAGTTGAAGTATTCAAATCACATATTTTGACAGATTATTAGCAAAAAAATATCTTTTTATTGTTTCAAAATTATTTTCATCATAAAATCGAAGATGTGCAAAAATAAAATACATTACTTTTGTCTAATTCATAGTTATATGAAAAATATATTTATACAATAAGATGTTTACTTGATACTAATGATACTTTACTCTACGTACTATTGACGATTTTTTTAAAACCATTACTTTGTTGTTATTGATCACATCTTTTTCTTGCGTTAATATTAAAATAATTCACTTTGAATTCATTCAATTTTCAGATAACTTAATTATTTTGGGTATATTACCTACATAGCTAAGGGTATAATAATATTATTGTAAATAATTAAATTCCCTTAAAACAACAAGGGATTATTCTATAGAATCAGCTAGTAATGTTTAGCATTAATAGTTAACACCACAAAAAAGTTAGTCAACATAAACCATATACAAATTGAAATTTATTTAAAAGTACCAATGCTACTAACAAATAAATTATAATACTTGTTGTATTGTTTCTAATTTAAAATTAAGACTATTAAAATAATTTGTAGAAATACTGTTCGTATATCTTTCTGGAATATATTGTTATAACTAAACCTGGTGAAGAGTAATTCACTGTTTGGAACAGTACACTAAACAATGAAACCTCATAAATTTGAGTTCAAATTACGTACGCTTTGATGATTTTAAGGGTTTCCTTAGAATTTCAAAGTGTATTATATGCATTACCACAATATGTCTGAGTGTCATAACGAGAACATTGTTTATGCCCACTTTAGTAACCACCTTAACTAATTACAAAAGTCATACGAGAACTGGAAATGCGTCCAAAATAGGTAGCTTAATAACCGTCCAGGTATACATATCATTATATTGAAGGCAGCGTACGCCATCTTAGTATCTTATCCTGAGATACATTATTACCCGAGAAAGCAAAACTGTAAACAGGCTTCAGATAACATTCAACGTTATTAAGTTTAATATACTCAGTAGTCAGTATAACATGATCTCCTTCTGTGGCACTAACCTAACCTGTATACCAGTGACGTAAAATATCGTTTAAATTGCTCAATAAAGCATTTGTGAATATTTAATTTGCCGATTCACACTCAAAACAAAAAAAATAAATACGTCCAATCTATATAATAATAATATTTTACAATCGTTAAAAAGGCATTAAGTCCTTTACTAAAATTTTAAACTATAAGAATTGTACAACTAATTTGACATTTCTTTTTTGATTACAAAAATTGGTAGCTAAAATATAATTTAAAATGTTTATTACATTGTCCGATAGGTGATAATGTTTGAAAGATAAAATATAATAATTAAAAAAGTATAAGTAAATAATAACCAGTAAATAAATTCAACTAATAGTTGCGCTACCAAATTTTGTTTCAAAATTGTAATATCTTGAATACACTCAAAATCGATAAACTGAGATACATAGCTGCCATTTAGAATCAAATTTGCTCAACAAAAATAATAATCGTAGTCCAAACAATATTTTATAAATAAAAAAATTATTAAAAATCAAAAATTTAATGTAAATCTTTCTTCTAGCATTGTTGAATGTTCTAAAATATAGTAGTAAGAGGTAAATTTAAATAAAACATTTTTCTAGTGAAGTACATACATATTATTTAATTTGCGGAGGGATATTCGAAATTGGTTGAACTTCGTAATATGAAAAGTTTGTCTTCCGTAATTTACACAAACCTTGAGAATTATACTGAATTATATGATATCAAATTATTGTCTCAAGTAAATTTCTCATACCAATAATAAGTAGGTAACTTGTAACTTTATAAGTTATATAAGTGTATAACATTTGTAACTTGTTACTAGATATACTCAGTACTTGCGACATAGGTAAGATTACATACAACACCCGATGGTGTTATACTTCGTGGTATAAATGTAGTTTGGAATTTTCAGTTTACTGTTTATTAGGTAATATAATTGTAGTGGTTGCAAGCATCATTAAGAATCCTAATTTCATTAATTACAAGTTACAACCAACAATATTATTACACCATCTATAATGTGAAATATATTAGGTAGAAATATATAGAAGTAAAACAAATTCTTGATAGAATAAAAATGTATTTAACTCTTATTTTATTGTTATTATTGCTGGGATTATTTTTATTTTAACTTATATAAATGAGAAACTATAAAAATTTATGGAAAAGTAATTTCATATAATCGCAACATATATATAGAAATCGAACAAACTGTATATGTTTATGCCTACGTTCAAAATGTTAGACTTTTTTTGGAAACTAAGGTAACCCATAATAGGTGGGATAAAGTATTATCGGTACGCGGTAGATTAAATTTTAAATAATATATAAACGAGCTCTGTCAATCAATTCCTTTGTTTGGTGGACCTCTTTAAATAGATACCAACAACTGTATTTTATTCAAAATATTGTTTTTTTTTCTGAGATAATTATAAACATAGTTAATGAACTCTAACAATACAGTTTGAACTGAAATTAATTATTATTATTGTACAAAATAATCGATATAAAAAGTATATGATGTGTATTTTATTTACAACATAAATTATTGTTAATTATTTAAATATCTAATTAATAATTCATTGTAATCTATGAAACACAAACAAATTCAAACATATTGTGAAAATATTAAAAGATTACTTGCTTTTATTGAGAATTCATGCTTAAATCAGAACATTTTGAGCCATGCTGTAGTAGGTACACGACAATGCCAAAATAATTATGTTCTATTTTTTTTTATATTTTATCGATTAAGAAATTCTCATCACTATAAAATTACATAACCTAGGATGTAGGAGACGTCAACAATATGATCATCGTAACATTCGTAACTATAATTATTAACGCAATATATTTTCGTTTGTCTTATCATTTTATGTGGACATTTACTAAAAATTTCAGTATATACGACGCGCTCTAGTTTTCAAGATTATAACGGCGGATAATTGGAATTTTGCTAAAACAAGTAATACTTAACATGCACTATGCAGACTCGAAAAATAATATGATATTATTATCGTATATTTTTTTATTCATTTAAAGTAGGAAAAATAAAAATCAAATCAATGAGATTTAAAGTTGACAACTACACCCTCATTCTATAGTGCATCACTATTTTAAATTTAAGCACATACCTACAATTTTGAAAATTATTTTAGTTATTGTATTTTAATAATTCTCATGTAAATAAATACTTTTTCAAGATGAGGTACTTAAAATACATACCAAATGATTTTCGAATTATGGTACCTGTATCTTTATTTAAATAAATATTATATTTTTATTATAATTACATGCATATTATGTTTAAAACTGCGCATTATGTAATAACCTACACAAAATGTCATAATTAGGTACATTCACCAGAGGTATGTTGGAACTTTCCATCACAGAACCTTTTAATAATAATTTTTGAAATTTTTCTATTATTTTTGGTTAAAACGTATAAGAATAACTTCCTTATACTCAGCTAGGTACCTATTAAATTTGCTGGTTACAAAATCTCAAGTTGTGTTAAATTCATTATAAATAAGTAAATAATTATTTATTAAAATCATTTATATTATACAATACTACTTTTTTCAAGATTTGACTATTCATTTTATAAGATAAAAATGTATATGGTTATAGTAAATTTTGTTTAAAAATTAAAAATAAATATAACATTTATTTTTTATTATAATTAATTTTAGTGTAATATCATTGTATTTTTATTCGTTTTATTGTTATATGACTATTTTTTAAATTAGATACTTATTGATTTTAAGTTAATTCTCAGAAGTATAATATAACAAGTTAAACTAAAAAAATATTTATTTAAGTTGACTTTTTAAATTTTTTCTTATTGTAAAAATATCCAAAATACCTGTATTGATGACATAAACTATTTAATTGATTCCATAATAATTATGTAATTTATGATCTGTGAATCATTATTTTAAAATATATAAGAAAGCAATCATTACTAATTGTAATTAGTCTATGTATTATAATGTTATTATTATCAACGGTTGTTTTGAATTATAATACAATTAGTTATATGTATAAAAGGTTGAAATTTAATAACAAAAAATTCTAAATTAATATTGCCTACCTAATAAGTAAATAAATAAAATATATAATATGTACATTTTACATAGGAACTTAAAATGTCAACAATTCCAAAATAAATTGAGGTTTAGTACTAAAAGTTTACAGGTAGACCGTGACTATATTTTCATTGTACTGAGAAACATAAATAGATAAATAGTAAATAACTATGTCGATTTAATAATCAGAAAAAAGGAATTGAAATATTGATACATTAGTTTTATTAGTTTCGGTTTTGAGTATAAAGGATATTATTTTTTTCATTATTTGGTTTCGGTTTAGAGAACAGTAATTAAAAATATTTTAGTTTCGGTTTTGTGAACGATTTTTGAAATTATTTTCGATTTGGGTTTTGGAAATGGATTTTCAAAATGTTGTAATTGTTCATTGGGAAATAAATTGACTGATTTATAATTAAGCTAGACTTTTGAATTAACGGTTGATTGAATAATATTATTTTTAATACAAATTAAAAAATTATAATATTTTTATTCCATTTTACTTATTGTATCTAATACATGTTGCTTAAGTAAATTTGAGCAATGTTTTAATAAATTTATACAGATATGTTTTATGATTTTTTTGTTGTTGTTAATTTATTTAATTAAGTCTATACAGTCATACAGATTATAGACTTTTTAGTAAGTTATTCACATTTAAATATTATTAAGTTCAAAAGAAAATAAACTCATCTAGTTTAGTTTGTACGGGTATGAAATACTGGTAGAAAACAACTTTGGTCTTAACAATTTTTTTAATAATTACTTAAGTTTCATTTATGGCTATTTAGTATATGCTTATTTTAAAATGATTTTAAATACAACAACCGTTGTCCTTTTTAAAAACAAACCTTGCTTAAGCTTAATAGTGATAATAAGATTAAACAAATAAGTTTCTATCAAAAAAAGTGAAAATTGTTTATGGCAACAAACTTATATAATGATGTTTTACTAATTATTTATATGTAAAAAGCTATAGATTTTACACATAACTAGTGGCCAAATCTTGAAAGAATTAGATGGTGTTAAATTACAATGTTCGTTAAATTAATATTTCTTTGTGTTTCACGTAGTAAGAAAAATATCAACTTTAATTTCAAAAAAAATTCTAGTAATATCTAATAGAAAAAAAAATGTTAAACAAATGACAACGTTATAATATAATTAATTGGTTGTTTCAACTCATACTTCTATGTATTAAAATAATAATAAATTAAAAATGGACAGACCTCCTAAATTGGCAAGTGCAGTAATTACAAAATTCACAACAATAAGAATAGAATAGTGTTTTTAATTTAAAAATTCTACATACCTATTTGTTTTTACTTAGTTAAAAGAAGTTTAATACATAAAAAAAATGGGTTAGATTAGTAAATTATGCTGCCGTTGTCACTATAGTTTGCAGTATCTACATCTTTGTACATATATAAAGTATTTTGCATATACTGCAGCTTAAAGTGGCATTTTTCATACAGAAGTGTATAATTACTAATAAAACACATATAGTAATCATTCAAAAATAACATAATATATTTAAAAAGAATAATTTATAGCGATTATTATTATTTTTAATTATTATTAACTAAACCACATAATGTTTATAAAGGCTATTAAGACATTAAACTAATTTTCTCATATAATAAAAAAAAATATCAATTTCTTGAAAATTAACTTTTCGTAGTTACTACACTTGCAATTGGGAGCGCCTAAAATGTATCTAAATAATGCTATATTGTATTGTATTAGATAATATAATATAGATAGGTTATAGGTACATTTACTGTATATTTTATTTATAACAAAGTGTCAAGATTATTTTAAAAAGTTGCATCTGTATTTTATTATAATATTTTGCGTACATCATTATTATCATCTTTTATAATATTTTATAACATAATATAAGTTCTACTAATTTAATATAAAATCAAGTTTCAACCATTAATTTAGTTTAATAAACGGACATAATATATAAAATAAATAGAACAATATAACACAAACCGTGTGTTTTAAATATATTAATTTAGGTACTATGTATTCTCTACTATTGTAACATAGTCTTTTTAAAACATATTGGAACAATAATAATAAATAACTACCAATTTTTAACACATTTTTCATTTTCAATGATATAATGATATTTTATGAATGGAATTTAAATTTGCAGTAATACAAATATTTGAAAATTATAATATTATCTACCATAATATTTTTTACTTGATAAATATTATTAATCTACATTTGTTTTATAATAGTAAAAAAAAAAACATTTATTTTCTTAAAATACATATCATTTCATTATACACTTATTATTATGTCATTATTTTTGGTTTCTAAATATTTATTTTTATTTGACGATCTACATAATATTATGTATTATTTGTATCTAGCTATAGATACCGTTTTAAAATATTTTATTACAAATCTGGTACTCGGATAATAAATATTTATTTATGATAATAGATCTATAGTTATGTTATTTCAAAATGGTTTATGTACCGACCTATTTCTATCGCATTTACTACGTTAGGAAGCAATTCAATTATATCAGTTTTAACATAAGTATCTACAAACAACAAGGTTTAGGAAGTTAAAGCGTTCAGTACGGAGTCAATAACAAAATTAAATTCCCACTTTTGATCCCTTTGACCGTACTTTACATAATTACATTTTATAATCATGGGTGACTGGAGAAAGTAATATTAATGTATTACAAGTAGATATACTTATGACATAACGATACGAATAAATAGTATTTTACAATTGGAAATTTTTTTTACATTCCTAAAAAATTGTTATGTAGATAAGAGTCATTGCATTTAAAATATTTTAGTTGTTATTATTATGTTGTAGAAATTAGTAATTCTGAATTATATTAAAATAAATTAAAAAATAATAATGTATTCAAAAAACTCACCGTTTTTAAGATTCAAATTGTTTTAAACAATTATCAAACATATTTATTATTTACTTGATAATAAAAATTAACTGTAATATATAATATTACAATTTTCGAAAACTATATCCACTTAATTTTAGATCCAATACAAGAACACGTGAATATTAACGGTGAGCTATAAAGAAGGAAACCGAAATTCAAATAAACAGACCAACTAAACAATGCAATTTATATTAAATCGGAACAAGTATTACAACGTTGACGTACTGGTTATTGATTTATAATATACCTCTAAATCACCCTGAATTAATTAGGACGGATTCGCAGAAGCATTTCACTTAATGAGTATAGGTACCGTTACAAAATATCTTATAATCGAAATTCGGTTAATCGATCGTCTTAAAAACGTTAAAACCGTACTAAGATAGAAGTTCAAAATTTGGAATGTAGGTATATACGGTATAGTGACTGAAAACGCAGCACGTATCTTACACAGGAAATTCACAGTACCGTGCAACACGAATCGTTTTTGAGACGATAAAAATCCATTACGTGTCGCCTGTGAATAATTGTATTCAATAGTTTAGGCTAAACAATATGAAACTTACACGCAGTGCTAGTTATATAATATGCCGTTATACTTGTTTACTCGTAACCAGAGAAAAGCCGGCGGACAGGGATTTTCCGTTTAGACGACAACTGGAGGAATTCGGAAAACAACTACGCGATACCGTCGACGGACGTTCGGCGATATAACCGACAGTATCGTTATTATTATGACGGCTATCGAAAGGATATCGACGGGAAGACATCATCGCAACACTATTCGGCTGACGTTATAATATACGCTTATGGTGCTCGCATACGCGGGTTTGACGAAGTGGGACCTCGTGGGGGGGGGAGGACTAACGGCGCTCCGTCTGACAGACGGTACCTCCTCCAGCCTGCGGCTGCGTTACCTGTTGAAATGAGTACAGTGACTCTCTGTTGACGTATTTCGTGTTGCGTCTCAACAGCGAAGGATCGGTGTCGTCGTCGACTCCGACCTCGTACTGGTTGTAGCGGCTCGGCCTGCTGGTGCTGTCATGGCGAGGCGACGCGGCGCCCGCGCCCATTCCATCTTCGTTGGCGCGAGAGTAGGTGGCGTGCGACGATGACGACGACGACATGCGTTGCTGCGAAAACGAAGCTCTGTCTATGGCGTTCTGACGTGCCGTGGGCGGCGCGCCCCCTCCGCCATTTTGGCCGTACGGCCGTCGGATCGACCCAGTACCGTACCCGGCGTTTTGCGCGTTACCGTGGTACTGGTCGCCCGCAATACCGTTGCTGTTGTTCGAACGGCTCGGCGGCGGCGGCGGCGGCGGCGGCGTGGCTGAGGACCCACCACTGTTCTGGATATAACCGTGGTTCTGTTGCGGCCGATGATTCGGCGACGAGTTCTGTCTCATGTCCGGCGTGAGGCTGTTTCGCGCCAACGATTGGCCCATGTTGCTGCTCTGTGGCGAGCCGAATCCGCCGGACTGCTGTTGCTGTTGCTGCTGCTGGTTGCCGCCAGTAGACTGATAGTACGGCTGCGCGTAGTGTGACCTTGGTCTGAACTGTGGCGTAGTCTCTGCCGCGTCCTGCTGACCGGTGGCTGTGTACAATAGGTTGTTGGTGGACAACGAAAGGGATGTCGCGTCAGCGGTGTCCGGTGATGAAGAAGCCGGCCCAACCGGGTTTGGCATCGATATCAACGGCTGCAATATCGATTTTTGATCGATCGACATGCGCTGTTTTAAGATCTCCCGCAGTCTGGTCTTCTCCAGTCCTAAAAACGAAAGTGAGCACGGTATTAGTACAATAATTCTAGACAGACTATCGTAATAATATTATGTGTATAACATAAATATGCATTAAGTCCATATACCGCGAGTCTCACATTACGCAGACTCCGTGTGCCCGCAGTGCACGGTCTATACTTAAAATATCTCTTTTATCTCTCATTTAAATTCTTCTCGCACATTATATAGACCGCATCCGCGTAATTACATGTACGTGCAATCTACAGCATAGTCTATATCATTGTTGTTATTTTGAGTTCGCGCGGTATCAAATATTACGACGCACCGCCGCGCGATCTTAAACTCAAGAACAATAATCGTAATGATATTATTATATATGCATTATACCGTCGTGTATCTATATAGCTGAACACGAATGTGGTGGAATATTAGCAATTGTTCCGGCTTGAGAGTATCGTTGTACGAAATAATTTATTACATTGAAACTCTGTATCACCGTGTGTGTATATAGGTACTTATCGATATTCTGGATTCACCATCCCGCGTGTATTACGCAAACAATATTATGATTCGCCCCCGTGCCGACGTTCGCTGTTAAAAGTTTTGATTAATGTACGCGCACCACACTATAATATTTAGTAATAATAGTAATTATAGTATAATATACAAAAACGTCTGTAACACACCTGGTTGAATGAAATCTGGCGCAAACTGTTTGGCGGTGAGTTTTGCTATTTCATAATCCTCTCGAGCATGATCCGCTGCGATGTCAGACAGTTCCGCTTTGCCCCTCGCTGTGGCCATACTATAAGAAAAAACCAATTGTTGTAATTCTGTCGTGTGATACGCTTTTTTTATACGTATACAGTAACTAATATTCGTTGTCATACTAACAATAATAATTTTAACACGTAACTGATAGTATTGAGACTGTCAATTATGCCTGGCGTAGGGTCAGCTTCGTAAGACGAACATGATATGTTTTAAATATAATAACCTAATATATAATGATTGTTTTAATGTAATTGTAATTTTACATTCTTCTACATTTGTTTTGACAAATTTAACTTTTCAAGTAATTTTAGACCACTTTTAAATGTTTTTATTACGACTTTCAAGTCTTTGAGATTTTTAAAAATATTGGCCAAATAATGAAAAACGTGAATTATATATTAGTAAATAAGGTAATTTTATAGTACAACACTTTTATCGGGATAAACTCATAGGAAATATACTTTTTGGGGATGTTAAACCAAATCAACAAGAATCTACCTACCTATCTAATTGAAATATTAATAATTAAAAAGTATTTTTTTTCTTTATTTATACATCAAAATATTTATAATATTTGCATATGAAATAGCCTAACAAATGTATTGCGACTGAGTGTTACTGCTGGGTAGTTACTCTCCCCAAGATTTCAGAGCATGTATATTATTTCTTTTTGTTCACACGTATATGCTTATAGTAACTTTTAATTACAGATAGTACCTATGAATTCAAATTAATTAAAAGAAAAAAAATTTAAACAACATTTTTTTTAAATTAAATTTTTAAGATTGAGAAATACATTTTTGAGATTCTAAGTAATATTTGTCTTTTTTTGTAGCAATTATCATAGTCATAACATATAACAACCAACTGATCATTTTCTGTTTCACACACAAACTATGGGGCACTAATTACGCGTGATAGGTATAATAATACAACGAGAACATAATATTTTAAAAGTAACACATACAACAATCTAACAAAATAATATTATAAATACCTGTATGTAATATGTTATTTAGATACATTTATTTTATTTTATATATGCGGATATTACTCTTACTTTGTTATTATTTGATATTATAATTGTTTTGACACTTTTGGTACTGATGACGTTTCAAAACAACCGATTTACTGCTTTATTGAAATTATTAAGTCAAATGCATTTCTAAAAAATATAAACAACTAATGGATATTATGCGTCCACGCGTTATAAACGCCACTACGCCAGAACAAATATTTATTATCATTAATTAAAAAAACTCGATTTATATACCAATATTACACGCATATGTTGAACAGCCAGTTTCAATCTTTGGTACTTATATTTACGCCCAACGAATAGTAATTCTAATTAAAAAGCTACAAGCCTATAATATATAATATTGAAATATTGAATATTATACATTAATAAATACTTTAAAGTTTTGTCTTTTATATAAATTATTAGCTACTTTGTACGGCAGTAATCAAAGTATATAGCTTTTGTTTTAAAAAATATTAAGTAAGTGAATTATCCTTGCAAGTTTGTGAAAGGATTTTCAAAATCAGTCATTCAAGTGTAGTACCTACAGGCTACCTATCTACGTTGTATTATAATAATTAATTACTATAAAATATAGTAACCTGTATGTATACATATAGTAACATGACATTAAATTTTAACTGTAAAGTTACATCATGTCTAAAACAGTAAACTTACTAAATTAATTAACATAAACCTTTTGCATATTATTAAAAATTTAATAATTATTATAATAATTGATAACCGTTAAAAGTGAAAACTTTATTGAAAAGTTGTACACCTTGCTTTGAAAAATTATTTAACTATAGTTATTATTTCTATATACTATAGGTGTAATACACATTATAAAGTACCTACCTAATTTTAATATTTTCTCAGTAATTAATAAACTTTTAACAAGTAATAGATGCACACAAGAAAATTATCAGCAGCAAAATCTTTGAATTTTAAAATTATGTTTTTGTTTTATCTCGTCACATTTTTAATTAATAATATTACAAATAATATTATTTTTTACGCATTTTACAATTTTAATAATACTATTGTTATATTTACATTAAAACATTTTCTATAACACCAATAGCTTATAACAAATTGTAATTAATATAAAATTATTTGTATTGATTTTTGAAATATCAATATTAATGATATTTAAATGAGTTTCGGAGACCATTAGTGCAACGGTATGGATATTAATATATTATCGTAAATGAAGTGTTTTAAAAATTGACTTAAAAGTGAATTTTATAAAATCATAATTTAAACTCTTGTTATCGTCAATGAGATTAGTGTATTCTCCTGTTGAAAATTGAGCAATTGAAAATTACATTGTCAATTCGTTTGTTATTAAATTACATTTCTAGGTAAGTAATTACCAATTGATTATTTGTAAGTCTCATAATCTTAAATAATAAATATAAATAAAAAAAAATTGCCATGTTAAATATTTGATATGGCTTTTTACTTCACAAATCGTATTAATAAGCCGACTAATTAACTATAACGTATTCATTATTCATATGAAATATTATATTTACTATGATAATGTATTTAATTTATATTTATGGTTTTATACTATTCTACTAAATACAAATAAATAATAAAGCAAATAACTATTGATCGTCCTCATTAAACTTAAAATAGTCGATCGCTAAAAAAAATAATAAGGTGGCAACAGAAGTAAATAGTTTAAATGGATTTTTTAAAATTATTGAGAATAACTACTACAAGTTGTTCGTATCTCAAATCTAAATAACTGTGAGTGTCGAGTATGGGAATAGACGCAACTGTTTAATAATTCAAAAATGTGTGTTGTACAAATAAGATACACCGACTCGTTGACAAACTTGGTTTGAAATATCGATCGATTTCTTAGGCTATTTTATTTGTTTCCTTTTCCAACTTGATATAGCGTGATTTTACGGTGGTATATATTTATTTTTGTTAATATTCTAAATAATAATTTTTGTACAAATGTTATGCCGTCAATAGGAGTGAAAATAAATATTGAAGATATATAACACGGAATGGTTCCAAAATTGAAACTGAAATCTGGGTCAATTATAAGATGATAATGAAAAATCAGAAGTGCATGTGTGTTGACTCATTCAATTTATTTTTAGAATAGTCACAGACTTATTATCTATTACTCATTTAATTCATTAGCCATCATTCATCAATATTTAATATTTATATAATTTGAAAATACAATTGTTTTTTGATCCATGGTAGTATTAATATGTATATCTGTATGCAATACGAATACGATTGCGTTTTGCGTACGATGACCATTGCATGCGGTACCTTTTACATAACATACCGCATACGTATGTTAAATTAATTATAAGTCTAAGAGATGTTTGAGATGTTTCCGAATAAAATTGCATAAATTTTACAATTGTATACAACGAAAATAAAATTAATTCAGGTATATAGAACAACTAACTTGTTATCAGCGGTTAAATCTGCAACAACGGTCCGGAAAGTTTCCACAAAATTTACAACCGTCAATTCGTAGAACTCAACCAACATTAACACGTATAGCAACATATAAATATTCATAGAAATTCCAGTAGAAACAATGGGAAAATGTGAACAATCATAAGAGGCATTATTAAGAAAATGGTTTGATCCTAGTTATAACCTAGTATCCAACAATAAATGAAAAATTTACAATAAGTATGAAATTCACAAAAGTATTTATTTTAAACTATTTATGTTTATGTTAACCTTATTTTCCATTTTCAATTTTCAATTTTTAATTAAATTATTGTTTCTATATTATTATTATTATTATTATTATTATTATTATTATTATTATTGAAATTAATTATGATACTTAACTATATTGTTATGAAACTAATTTTTGAGTAAAATTAATTAATTTTTACACTTAAAAGATTGTTAGATTTTTTTTTAAAGCTGACAGACAAAAAATGTGATCGTGTTATTTTGAAATTTGTATAATTATAAATTTCACAACGTTGGGCACCATTTAATTAACAATCGTGTCGTATTTAATGGATTTCTTTTTTGTTCGAAAAATATACGCAATCGTGTTCCCAAAAAGGTAAATCTATTGTCGTTCACGACAAACTGTATCTCTATTAATTATTGACCACCATATAATGATAAAGTCCTTTGTACAAATACCGTTTGTAAACATTTTTTTTTGGTAAATATATGAAATAAGCAAGTTCGTTTTAAGATGACTGCTTTAGAATATGTGAATTACTATTTTTTTCTCTTTTAATTGTGTTATCCGTTCCAAATATTATTATTATACCTTAGGCTATTATTGGCATTTACAGGAAGATTAGTATTATTATTATAAATGGACTATCGATGACCTAAACAAGTACCAAAAATGACAATTAGAAATTAGGTAAGTTATAGGGTTTGTACGATACAATTTATAAGCACAAGGTGGCTTTAATTTGGGTAAATAGCCCAAAATATCATATCGTTTGCGCGAATTATTATATATCATTTAGGCGATGTACACAGCCCCAATATGTCTAATATATAGTTAGTTTGACCAAGCTTATAGATATTATTTAGGTGAAATGTATATAGACTAATAAAAGATTTTTTTCTCATTTTTAGGATTCTCAGTTAAATATAACTGGTATGGTTTAATTTATGTGGTGAATATTATAAAAAAAATTGTATATCCGTGGTACGTACTTCTTTTTCAATATACATTTCGACTACCTATACATATTTATGTATTCACAAATTCTAGACACACACACATTTTTTTTTTAACTAACTATATTATTTATTTATTTATAAATTCGTCCAAACGATCGGCCACTTTCTCATTCAAATAACATATGCTCTACTCAGGTAAATTTTGTTATTTTTCCTAAATTAATGACACTCTAAATATAATACATGATAAGCTTACGTATATCTGAAATATCATGTGGTAAATCTAATCAAAACAAAACCAAAAATTATGTCAAAAAATGAAAAATGCATTTATAGTCAAAAATCCTCACAGTAGAACATAAAACTTATTTATTTTGAATCCATAAAACATCAAACAAATTTGTAGCTGAGTAAGTATTTTATAGGATTCAGGGGAATATATACAACAGTAATCAATATCCTATCTTTAATTATTAACTGCAATAACGAAATATTTTGCGATTCGTTCATTTCAATTTATATTATTTTATATTTAGTTATAATAAAATACATTATAGAAATAAATAATTATCTGCCAAATATAGGACCCTGCAACACCTATATACCATAAAGTTATTTAAATTTTGAATTAAAGAGGTTTACATATATCGTAAACATCCTGTCACGTTATTTATAAAATATTTAATATAAGTAAAAAAAACGAGTGAAGTGTTAAACTTTGAATTGGTCCTTTATAGAAGACGCATTCAAACATTGAACTATGTCTACAGAAATATTCAATCAAATGTATATCAATATTTTTCATATCAATCATAAAATTGTTGGAAAGATGAAATTTCACGTCATTGAGTGATTAGATAAAGTCTAAATCCAGTTCGGAAGGTAAAAATATTAATTAAAACTTAGTAAATTTAACGTGTAGTAAATAATGTTTTTGTAAAATTTGGATGTTTAGTTGATTGGAGACTTACAACCCATTGAAAATGCGTTTGATGTATAAATAATTAACAAGCTTAGTACACTCTTTATAGAATCATCTTTCCTTTTCGAAGGTGTTAATTTTAATTAAAAAAATACAAACTCTGTCTCTCCACGATTTTCTTGTATTCTGTATTGATTTCACTTTACAAACTTTTCCAATACTTCATTCCACTTTTAAGTTAAGACATCATAGTATTGGTACTTAATTGTTAATCATTATAAGGAATAACTTAAAGTATTTATATAGAAGACAAAACAAAAATCATTAAATAAAAGAAATCAGAATTTATTTCAAACAAAATATTCAGAATAATATATACTCACCACTAATTTTTTTTTAAAAAAAAAAAAAAAGGAATATACTGATTACCTAGATAGAAAAGTATTGAAAGCATTAATAAAAACGTTAATACAAAATTTAATATTTTTTATATTCTATTGTTATTAATCGGAATAATTTTATAATATCATAATTCATACTTCGTAGCATACCTCATATTTAAATTTTAAATTACATCTTTAAATGCAAATGCGTATTGTCGTATCTAAATAAAATATAGAAAATGTATAGTAAATTTGTATGTATTATATTACTAAAAGCCAGATCGAAACCTATTAAATAAGTACCTTTTAGTAAAAAGTGTGCTAATTTAATTTAATACGAATTTTTATTCGTTTGATCTTTGTTCCAGTCAAGAAATTATTTTCTTTTGCGACAATTATTACGTCTACCACTTAAGGTCATGCTTATTGTATAATATATGATTTTAAACAAGTATCCAAAATTAATTTCAATTTAAACCTCTCATAAAACGTTATTAATTAAGAATTTAAACTAACAAGTCTGTATATAATAACATAATATGTGAAATAATACATAATATAATAAAAAATTTATAGAAACATAAATCTAATAATATAATGAAACAATTTTTGTATTTTTTTATTTACACAAATTGTAATTCATGAACGATGCGATTTGTAATTGGTTTCTTGTATCTGAATACTTAAATTCTGAACTAATAAAGGTCATTTGTAACAAAAAATTTACATTTACTTAACACGACTAGCCCTATTGATGTAAAACTATAGATGTTACTCGCTCAATATCGACCTGACAGATATAATTCGCATATTTAATATGGTTAAAGGAACCATCATTGCTAAATTATAAAATTATGAATATAAAATATGGACCTAGTGAATTTTTTTATAAATATATCGCACTTTAGAAAAAAACACTGATCGAGTATATTATTATATAATAATATACGTACGTTTACATTTGACGTGAAAAAAATCGTCTACTCCAGGTGGAAACAAGACGAGTGGCCAAAAAAAATCATTTTTTTTTTTTTTTTTTTTAGAACCAGGACCCGATTATATTTTAGATACTCCATGGAATGTATAATGCGTATACGTTGTCGTACAACTACACTTTATCCGTCACGGTGAATCTTTTGTGCGATCCGAGACCAAGGTTTTGATTGATATTACCACCGACACAACAGTGTCTCGCAGATTGAATAACACAAAACGATCGTGGCACTCGAGCCGAGTAAATTAATATTTATAGCATACCGTTGAAGTTGTGTATTTAATGTTATGTTAGGTCGGGACAGATTGGTGCTGTTTGTTGTTCACGTCGGGGTGGTTTTACTCGCTGTATACATAATAAACCAGATGGATTTGACCGTGATACGGGACCGATAGTTGAAATAATATTTTTACTAGTCGAAATTTGAATCGTTTTCCGTACATTAAATTCAAATCGTTGTTATTGTATAATCACAGTTCAAAACGACTATTGTGATCAAATAAACAACAATAATGGAATTACGTTGAAACAAAGCTGGTTTAATGGGTGAGACTGCTAATACTCTCGCTATCATCCCTCATCTCTTGTATCCAAAATTGAGGTAGCTGTTTAATGATCACGCAACTAAAATAAAATGTAACGCACAAATTTTTTTTGTCGAAAATTGTATTATAATGATATTCATGGATACAGGACGATTTTTCAGTTATAATATTTTAGAATTAGCATAACATTTTCTGTCGGTGTGAAATTGATACTGCCTCCTCAGTAACCATTATTGTAGGGTAATCGGTTTAAATGTAATGTCAATACCGAGGATAATATTATTATCGAATCTACGAGATAACGCTGACCATGCTCATAATATTACCGAGTATTAGATGTTGAAGAATATGTATGGGTATATAAATATTAAGTATCAAAAAATACTCCAGATAATATTTTACTTGAAAATATGAATTTAAAAATTATGTTATCATCCAAAATAGATAGAAACTTGATTACGATAAAAAAATAGTAAAAATTTACTTTTATTTTATTTTGTAACGATTTAAAATTATTAAAAGTAATAATTTCAAGAAAATTAGTGTTTTGTAGGTAAAACACAACGTATTATAAAATAATACCCAGTCGAGTTGGAATGTCTCAGATGCTATATTTTACGTTAATATAAGTAAATGCAAAATTAATTAATATTAATGAATAATTAGTATTTGAGCTAGTGACGATTACTTGAAAAGTTAACTGATGACACCGTTTAAAAATAATATATATACTATATATATATATATATGTCACAGACATCAACTTATTAACATATACGATGATCAAAACATGTAAGTACTATAGAGTTGTGTAAAAAATATGTAAACTGTAAATGTGTAAATGTGTTGTTACTTTTTATTTTTATACATACATTTGAATGCCTATTTTTACTTAGTAAAATAAAAATTCAAACCCCTATTTAAGACGATTAGGCAGGTGGTCGACGATCGACGTGATATGTTAATAAACGAGTCGCCCGGTACACTATATCTGCTGCAAACAATATAATATAATATTACAGCGTACTATGAATTATGCGACAATGATGAATGAAAAAATAATTATTATTACAGCTGTAAGTGTTCATCATGGATGTTAATATATATTTTTTTAATTTTAACACGTTTTTTGTAGATGGTTTTTGTTTGTTTTTTTTTTTTACAGGTTTATTCTCATTCCATTTTTCTTGATGCGAAGTCTCCATCGATACATACACTCTTACCCGATATTTTTCTACCTCTTCGCATTAACTCAACTTACATTTTTGACATTCCAAACATTTTTTTTCTTCTTTACTGTCAACGTAATTCGTTTCTCCTGACCGAAGATGAACTGTTTCAAATTATTTTCACTCGTTTTATCTAGTCATTCCACAAAGTATTTATAGCTGCGCAGGTTAGTTTGAAGAAATATAACGTATACGATTTGCAATTAGATTACTTTACGATAAAAACATATCCACAGGATTTACTTGGAACATGCGATTATTTTACCGACGAAAAGATGACTTTATTTATTATGGAAACTGCAAAGTGGATATGATATCATATGTGATTTTTAAAGTACATTTTTGATGTATGATCACATAATATTATATCATATTATACGCCTATTACATTGGATGTTTTATAAAATGTTATTTATATTTCATGTGATAACGTAACCTCAAAAACATTTGTTTTCTAGACTTAAGAAAACTAAAAAATACTTTCATAATTATAGGTACGTCAGAATTTGAGTTTTTCAAGTAAATTTACGTATTATTAACTTTAATTTAATAGAAGCGTGATAGTAATTATTCACAAAGACCAATATTTTCCAAATAATTATTTACAATATTACACGTGGATATTTCAGACCAATTAATAAAAATACATACATTTTTATTTTCAATCTAATCATAGTATATTGTATGTAAGATGTAGAAACAACACGTGAACGCATATTAGTAATTCAAAATTAAGATATTCAGGTAAACAAAATAATATTATGACTGTTTTTCTGAAATACTAAAAGATTTTAATAGTCTGTTAGTCGTTAGGCACGGAAATGTATAACTTGTTTTAAACTTTAACAATTAATGGAGATGCTTTCCTAATTGAAAATATATTTTAATAAAATATGAGTCTAGTTGATACATTTTTGTATTGTATTTTTTAATAATTTTTAACAATTTGCCTTATTTAAAAAAAACTTTTTATTGATAATTTACTTCAAATTTTAATAATTTTAAGAGAAAAATCGATTCAAATTTTGAGCTATTAATTTGGATAAAAAAATTTTTGTTATTTTTAAACATAACAAATTGATATTAATTTTCATAAATAAGAATTTTAACGTTAAGTATTTATTTTGTTTGCATTTTATTATAAAGTATAAATATTTGATTTATTATACGAAATGTATGAAAATTAATTATAAAAGTTATTTTTTATTATGGTAATTTTATGGCTTTAATATTATTTGATAAATGTTTACATGTTTACGTCATATTTGTATTTTGTTTTTTATTTCATCCAATTCTGATATCTATGCTTATTACTTATTGATTACCTATGATGGATCTGATGAGAAATGATTGAGCAGTGAATATGTGTTGTGTAAATTATAAGAAATATATAGATTAAGCTTGACGAAAAGCTATACAATACGTGTCACTAAAAAGTCTGATGTATGAGAAAAGTTAAGTGAAATATAAATATATTTTAAACTTTTGATATAACTCTATAAAAATATATAAGATTTAATTATGAAAAATATAATATGTAACTACACAAATATTGAAAAAAATTGTACAAAATATACAAAATAATACAAATAATAGGTTTGGCATACATAAAAGCTCTATTTGGAATTCTTTGTATGTTTAGTAAATATTATTTATAAACGTTTTATTTTTTCGTATTCCTCTTCTAACTTTATGGAATTGGCCACTTTTATACTACACTTTTATAGAGTTTTATATCTTACATCTTAAGATTTATTTTCCACTGTCCAAAATTTATATCTATACAAAATTACTGGTGCCATAGGTAACTACTTTATAAAATCTAAATTTTATTCTTTATTCAACAAATCTACATAAAATCCTATTTTTGGCGTTATCCGAAAAACTGCTATTATTTTGATTATTTTGTACCGTCAATCCTAATTAATTGAACTTACTCATTTCACACATATAACCCTCTTCGTCTTCATCACATGTCTTACCTCATCAATTTTCTATTACTTTTTCCAAAAAAATACACAATCAAATAAAATTAGTTTTACTCCTACTTAGATATAGTCCCATCTTTTAAAACGTTATTTTTTTTTAAATTCTGATCCCTCGTTCACTTCTTTAAAGCATTCTCTCACTATCATAACATCATCGACACAAATCATGCTATTACATAGATATATGTACACTATCTATTACATAGATAGCCTTCTAAATTTTTAGTTATTTTGATCAATAATAAGAAGATTAGAGAAGGGTTCAACACTAAATACTGAACATGCATCTCCGTGTTGGACTTTTTCATTTAATCTTGAAAATTGATAATATTTTGTTACATTATTATTAATAAAAATATATTTATGAATGTGTGACTATAATATAATTTATATTATTTTCTTATAATTAATTATAACATTATTTAGATATTGTTTTTCTAAATAAAAGCGCATAATATTATAATAATGGCAACTTTGTTATTAACGGGTTCTCGCGAATTCGATTCAGACACTATAAATATACAATTACTAACAGGCTGGACAGAATACCGACAGGACCTAGAAGGTGATACTCAAACACATTATTATGGCCTGTAGAACACAAGGGCGTACAATATTGTTACGCAACTGCGATCGGAAACAAATCGGAAATACCTGCAGCAAACCTACTATAACATTGTAATGTATAAGCTATAAATTATAATATACAATGTGCGTTTAATCGGATGAACGAATTGTGTCGGGTCAGATCTATATCTGCCACGCAATCATTGTCGTCCTGTGATAATATTATGGGCAATGAGCTGTGCAAGTTATTCGACTATACCTATTACAATAATCGTTTCAACGAAGATACTATCATTATAACGACGACGTTGTTTGATCGCGTGGACACGAAAGGAAAATTTATTATATTGTTAGGAAACATACAATTTCTAATTACGAAATGCACCAAAATTATGAGTGGTCTACGGTTTAGGAGCCGCGAAACCTATACCGCTGCACATCGCCGTCCAGACGATAATATATTGTAGGTATGGTCAATGATTGACCGACGAGAAGAGATTAATAATATTAATAATAATATGATCGTGCAAGTCACACGAATCCCGTGAAAATTTATTCGACTGCGTACGCGCATTGAGATATTATAGGCGCACGATTAGACGTTTTATTGAAATAGATTTTGTTGATTGCGCTTATTGGTCGTTATGTACAAAGTTATTATGATATTGAGAATTTCAATGATGTTTTACTAAATAAATGGATTGTACAAAATGGTGTTTTTCCTAGAATGTTTTCCAAACATAATATATTAATTGTTGTTTAAAAACAGTAACATATTTTGAAAAAACAACTGTCTTCCTATAGCTACTAAACCTGATTTAGATAAGAGTATAATATTTTATAAGTCAGCCAAAAAATATGCTTATAGTTAGAGATCGTTATACAGTAAGTGATAATAAGTAGATGTGTCATTAATTTCAGCCACGCAATAACATCTTTACGAATTTATTTGGGTAAGTTGTACAAAGGTTACAGTCTTTACTGCAATCGTATACGTAGTCGGCTAAAAAAATAGAAAAGTGAAAGTAATAATATTTCTATGTGAAATAAATACGAAATCAAAGAAGAACTCCTTAGTACTTCTAGTTAATTTATTCTTGTTATTATTAGTTATCTATGTGAAAAATATGTATTTGCTCTGAAGTGGTTATAATAGTTAGAGATAGGGGTAGAAAGCTCTGCGGACACGCCCATCATGTCGTCGGTCGACAATAAAACGATAATGTAGCGTCGTCGTTCGGTCGGACGAGCGGCAAAAGAAAATTACTAGTTTCGTGGGTATATATTATTATTATTATAATATTCGTCATCATATTATTATCATCGGTATTCCTCGTAGAAAACATTAAATAATATTATACCATTATTTATTATACGCTGTATACTATCAAGATTTGGTTGAAAATATATACCTAGCATTATAGATATACTCTCAAATCTCAAGAGATTCGTATATGAAAAAAATAACATACGAAACTCATTGGTATTAAAAATTAAATAAATAATATAATGACAATATTGATTTTCATAAATTATGATCAATAGTTATAAATACGTATAATAGATAAATATTGATGACTAGGGCCTGAAAAACACATGAAAATTACTTAAAAAATAGTTACGGTATACTTAATTGAGTATTATATACTTTTTAAATCTAAAAAGAAAAAAATTATTTAATATCGAATTAAAATTCTTACCATTTATATTTTACTCCTTCCGCCACATACTATTACGAATTAGATATTCGAATGGTTAGATTTAATATATTATTTAAATTTCTAATTACAATCTGATCATGAAAAACCGTACCAAGTGAAATGTATTGTATTATAAACCTATACTTAATAATATTTTATGGAATCTTAAACAAAAATCGTGTAAGTAATTATGAAAAATATCAAATAAAATTTAAAATTGTGAATTTTAGTGTAAATTCTCAAAAAACCTTTAAAAATATACCATTAAAATCGATATCAAAATAACAACGAGCTAAAATAGGTAGTTTGATTATATAATATTCAGTTGATAATATGTAAAACGGATTTTTAATGAAACAAGTATCGTTAAGTTGTGAAACAATTTTCGATTATTATTTGTGTTCGTCATACAACTAGTTATAATACTATAACGAAATCCTTACTGTCAATGCAATATATTAAACATATATATACATTATATATTATTGATCACATTCGCGCATTTTAAATTTACCATACAAAAACTATGATAAACTAATAAAATATTATTTTTGGATCCATAAATAAAAGCTGGTGGGTAGTCATAAAAAATACTGAAATAAAAATTTAAATTACAAAGTCTAGTATACATTGTCCTACGAACCATAAAATGTTCTACAATATTAAAAAAAAAAACCCCCATTTCAATTTAAAACGAAAAAAAACTTAAATATTATAATATTTTTACTTAACAATACATAAAAAATATTTTTAACAAAACGACCATCGCGGAACTATGAAACACACAATGATCGGTACCTATTTACTATGTGTTTAGTGTTGTCTAGTTATTAAATGTAATATAAGGAAATCCTTATGTAAGTGTAATGAGAAATTTTTGTAATTCGTGCATTTTAAATTAATTTTCCATAGTAAAACTAAAATAAATCTATACAATATATTTCTGGATTTATAAATAAAATCATGTAGGTAGTTTTGAAAATATTGGTATACAACTTAAAATTATAAAATATGTTCTATGTAAAATTTGTAAAAACTTCAAAATTTTCTACAAATATTAAACATGTCATTTATATTAAAAGTTAAAAAAAAATTGAAACCTAAAATAGTAAAATATACTTGGCCAAAAATACATAAAAAGATTTTTAATAAATCGAGCATTGCAAAGTTATCAAACAAAGAATGTTTAAACATACATTTTATTATGTTTGCTTACAACTAAATAATATAATATTGACGAATAATGTCAATGCAATTTTTTTTTATATGGTTGAATTATCATCAATTAAATAATTGATGAACACTGATTTTTTTTTTTTTGATTTATTTAAATTTTTAAAAAATTATTAAAATTGAATTCAATTTTATCGCCGACACTTCTTAATTTATTAACCATAAAATAAAATTAATCACGATAAAAAATTCATATCATTAGAAAAAAAAAGTGTTCATCAATTTATTTAAAAGTGGTATTAATAAATATTAGTTGCTATACTTGCCATGGTGTTATAAAGATGACTGCACGCTCCGAGATTACGATTTTTGAAACAATCAATTTTTTTAATAAAATAATAAACAACTCAAAGGAAAAGGAAAGGAAAAAAGGGAGAAAAAAGGGGGAAAGGGGAAAAAAAAGAAGAAACAAGTATGTGATTAGTTTATTTTGTGTATCTGCACAATATTATTGTAAGATATACGCGAAGAAAACTAAACCGACGTCAACATGCTGCCGCATATCCGGTGCCCTGGAGTCTGCCAAACGACAGTGTCGCTTAACTCACGGACCACGACTGCAGAGAACCCGGAGGGCGGCGATTGCGATGTACACACGCGCGGAAGGATCAAGTCGTTCTGTTTCTAGTACGTGGGCGTCAATTATTTTCAGGATTCGCACCGAAAGCGTGACGGTAAAAGTTCGTATTATTACGCTCGCGCAGGCCACCGCCTGCTGCAGCCACGCAAAATTCGGTGATCCGAAACTCCTATAATAATCATTGTCAGCTGGGGATGAGAAACCACAGTGCAGATTAAATTTAACCAAACCAGGTGATTATTTTAAAACACCAACCAATATTAAATCAGTACGTTTAATATTGTATGAGGACATGACGTGGCCTATGTCCTCACTGACATATTTCTGAAGGACATATACGTCTATTGAATATAATACCAATATGCTTGATGAGGTTGACGAGAATAATATTAATTCAAATGAGAAGTCTACTTCGTCACTCCGAGGACATTCAGTATAGTATAAATAATATTAATTCGTTAAAAAAGTGTAAGCTAAAAATCACTCATGCCAAAAAATAACTTAAATTCGCAATGAAAAAAATTGATTTTTAAATTCAAAAGACTAATTTGCAATTATGTGCAATTCGTTTACACAATGTCATCACAGTTTTCAAAAATAAAATCAGATAAGGACTTTGTTAAGTTTGTTTTTTAAAATGGCTTATAGTTTTCGATAATATAATATATTAATATATAATGGCTTATTTATAAATTCTAAAAGTCAATTATAAAATGTTGGTACATAATTATTAGTGTATGCAGAGATTTGTAAATTAATTTAGTAGATTATACTATTTTAATACTTAATTATCTACCTATATAGTATTACTATGATGTTTCAAATAAAATGTTAATAAAAATTAATAATTATTGATATTTTGATTTTTAAATATTGACCATTTAACTTTTGTGTTGTATTATTATTATTTCGGTTACTATTTTAGTTACCCGTGGTTATACTGTAAAATAATAAGAACTGCATAATATAATAATACGTAGTTTTTATGTACTTATTGTACTTATATATATATAGATTTATATTTTTACCCGTAAAATAATTTTGTGTGCATATGGATGACGTGTTGCATTCAATTTGTTTAGGATGATGGAAAGGTACTTTTAAGATACTTTTTGACAAAAAAAAAATTAAAGTTTCGAGCCACACCACATAAATCTAGGTGCTACTATTAAATTCATTAGCATCGCTTTATCTTTTCCCTAACACTTGTACGGACAGAGTACACATTCAAACGACACCCAACTCACCGAGATATTGCTATATCCGCTTTTTGCAACGCGATTTTCGACGCCCTGTGCGCTGCGTTTACGGAGGCCTCAATCCGTTCCTTGAGCTTGGCTGACCTCATGAGGAAATAGTGTTTTTTCTTTTGAGATGTAATCAAGACATTGTTTTTGTACTTGCCCTCTTCCTTCGTGCCGTCCTTAAACGTAGTCACACCATAACCATATTTCTTGTTGGCGAACCATTCGCCCTCGTATTTCAGCCCATCTGTTCTCTCGGCGATTCCATATCCAGACCTTTTGTCATTTTTCCACTCCCCGACGTACGTTTCCGTTGTGTTCACGTCCATGTGTTCGTCCTGCGGCGAGGAATTCAAAAACAAAAATATTTCATTAAAAACAAAAAAAAAAAAAAAACGCTATTTTAGACCACTCTTTCAATATATAAACCCTTCCTAGCATTACCCTTCTTCTACTCACTAACTGCGTCATCCCCTCTCACCCATCAAACGTCGCTACAACCCCTCAAAAATGAGCCACCACGCAGGCTCGCAAACACCGCCACCACGTACCTCAACGATAAAGCTGGCGTTGGAGTCTGTGTTGTAGGACTCGCCCATTGCGGACTGAGATGATCCAGTACTGATCCATGATGTACATGACGCCGTGCTTCTAATGCTTCCCGACACCTTCTTCTCCAGCTCACCGGTGCTTCTCTGTTTTCGCATTTTGAAACCCTTTACAAAAGTGACAATTCGAGGCGTATCAATTAATATTACATAAAAAAATATTATTTAATTTACAAGGCCCCCCGAATTTGATAGATTTTTAGTACGAAGTGATGTTAGATCTATGAATTCTGGGGAAGGTAAAATGTCTGGGAAATACGTCGAGAGTTAAATAAAACACTTTTAGTACCTACTGTTTGTTATTTCAACCCACGATTTTGTGAATTGTGTAAACAGACGTGCAATCACTGAGTCACTTCTATCTTATATTCATATCAATTTATGTACTTAATAATATATATTGGTAATATTATGTGTGGATCGATACGCATCGCATAATATTATACAACTGTCTATATATTATATCTTACAACATTATAGATAGGTTAAATGTGGACTTCATACATCAGTATGCCGATGGTAATTTCACGTCCAGCACACCATAGATATGCTATTAAACAAATATTTTACACCATATAATATATTCTAATAAAGAGAACGTCGATAATTCGTAAATATTTGTTTTGTATCAATGATTGACGGTGTATATTTAGAAACATTGACTAATAAAACAATAAACAATTAAAAATAGTTTACACAGCATTTTGATAATTGTAAATAAATATATAATATCTGATTTAATAAATATATACATAAAGTAGTGTTTTCACTAAATGTATTTAAAAAAAAATGATAAATAGACAAATTTTCGGCGATTTTAATATTTTAAAATATATCAACATCTAAATTTAAGCTTTCTAATCTACTTCAAACTAACTTTGATTATTATCAAACAATACCAACAAATAACATAGTTTTAAAGCCTTTGAATTTAGCAAAAAAATATAAGTCGTAAATAAAAAAAAATTACAAGTACACCGAACTATTAAAAATATTCAATATCTGCAACTAAATAATATAAAAGTATGAATTTACAAATATTAACAAGTATAAAACTATTTATATATAATTTATAATTTGAATACTATAAAAATATCTTCAACCGTTTTTATTTATTTGTTATTTATTAAAATATCTGAACAGTATTATCTTAACGAGTAAGATTACATGAACACCGTAAATCGTAATATAAGCATATCAAGTTTTCCCAATTAAATCTACATGGAATTAATTTAAATATGTAATGAAATGTGAAACAAAATATACATATACAATATCAAATGTAATAACAATAATAAGATAATGATCTCTATGGGATTGAAACATTTTTAAAATTCACAATAGTTTAAAATTTGTACTTACAATGATATTGATCATAACGGATTCGATAGTTTTATATAATAATATTTCATAAAAGGATATAGGTCAAATGTGTTTGATAATCACATAAACCTTTTTGTTGCAGGATTTAATTATTATGACAAGTATCCGGATAAAATAAATGTTTTTATTTTCTAGTATGGCAGGATGATGCCAAAATATAAATTTAATCTAAGACTTTGAGACAATCAACAAGTCGACGTATAGCAGTATAAATAGAAAACATACATCAAGTCTGGTTCGTTATGCACTTGTGTAATGGGTCTAAATTTAAATATTTTAAAATAGGTCCATACATGTAATATTCAACTGTAATAACTATAACTTCGATACAATCAAATTTAAGAAGTGAACAGGTATAATCTATTGTTTCTTTCTATATTGTACGAGAATAGAAGAGAATAGAGTATGATGCTAGAATCAATTAATATATTTGTGGCGATTTCATCAAGATTAAACGATGTGAACATTTTAACCGTGACTTCACAATTGATGAATATAATCATTAATGGTTTAAATATAATCCATGTAATCTAAATATTTTAATTTAATCTTCCAGTAATCGGGTTAGAAGTGAAATGGGTATTGACATGCGTAGCTGAAAATAACATAATACAATATTGATAGGTTATAGGTAGGTACTCGTATATTTTAGTATATTCGCTACGAGAAACAAGCTTAGGAATAATATTTTAATACGTACCACATATGCATTCGGTATGGGAAATAAAACATAATTGTACTAAAGTCGACTAGACTGCCCGCTAAACATATTTTATTAAAAACGACTTTTTTGTAAAAAAATAAACAATAAATGAGATATTCTAATTCAATAGATATATTGACTCGAGTCCTGCATTTTGAGAACAAGTTAATTTCAATCGTCGATGCGATCTAAAACAATTTCATAAAAACGAAAAATTTTCATGGTCAAAAGTATACAGAATCACGCGAAAAACCCGTAACTGAAAAAATGATAATTATCATCTGATGTAATTTTAATCAGATAATATATAATATCCAAAATCAAAAAATATAACCTTACTATTTAATTATACATTTTTATAACGTTTTAAATAGACATTATCTCATGACAAATTTATAAATTTAATTTCACAAACAAAAGAGAAATACAGTAAAAAAACTATTTTAAATGAATTGTAAAATATGAATAAAGGACTTAGATATTAAAAACATATAAATACGTTTCGGTGGACATCTATGTACATTATTATTGTATGTTTTGGATTAAAATTTAATAAGAAAATAAATTATATTACACAAATTTAAAACGATAACACAGTTATTATACTTGTATATGATGTAGTCAATCAGCACAATAATATTATACATATGCTGTGAGCATCTTAAAAATAATTTTTAACTTCAACATTATAACAAAGAAAGTACGCTATACATCCCTATGACTGGCCCACGTATTATGTAGGTAATACGATAATTAAAATACTAAATCTGCATCAAAGCCGCCAAAAGTACAGGTCTATTTTCTAATTATAAAACATGATATTATGTACCTCCGCGTAACAACGTATTTTTATCTACTTTACAATACATAAGATCTAAAAACTATAATTTCATCACCTAAAGAAGAATTTTCCTTTATTCAATGATAGAAAATTTTTTTTATGATATCACATAAAGAACTTAAAATTATACATTATATTTAAAATTAATTATTTTACATCTCAATATTTTTCAATAGACATCTAATGGAATTGTTGAAAAAACGAAATTTAAATATATATAAGATCGTTTATTTATTTATTAATTTTATTTTTTTTTTTTTGTTCAAGTTAGTGTGTCTGCACAATAAATGAAATATGAAATGTTATGGTTGAATCATGAAAGCTATTAACGAATGTTTGTCATCCATAATATATAACATTATATAATAGTATTCAAAATAATTTTAATTATAATGTAACTACCATTAACGTATTTCTAATCGTTCCTATTCACAAATTGATAATAATTATAATATCAAGTGATAATTTATTCATTGAAAAATGTCACCGAACCTTACCTGATATCTTTTATTGAAATTGCGGTCAGAAAAAAAACTAATCCTGATCCACCGTAAACCATACCAAATGTTACTGAGAGTTTTGAAACTGTCGCTTGGTTAATATTATTGAACTGAGTAGATTTTTAAAAGTTCAGCAACATCACTATGGTCCATCAAAACTATTTTTTTTTTTTTGTAGACCCGAAATCAGAAACATTCAAACAAACTGAAACGGTCGGTCAAAAACTAATCGATAATTTCGAAAGATTTTCGTTGGGTGTACTAGGTACATCTACCTCCTATAATATATTATTGTGGGCGCAGCGACGATGGACATAATATTATCATTGCCGTCTCTATGACACGATTAATATAAACGAGGGTTCCGTGATAGACGACGCGTCAGAACGGGTGCTAGATCTACAATAATTACTATTATTTGTCGACGCGTGGATACATTATTGGTTTTAGTCTACTTTAATAACGTATATACGTATATTATTTCATCATAATACTATTATTATCAATTCCCCGTGCGTTGAAAATTATTATCACGATGATGATGATGATGATAATAATAATAGTAATAGTAATATATCGGCACTGACTACTGTGATTTCGTCGAATTCGAATTTTATTTTTCCAGGTGTAAAAAAATTACCTTAACCGTGACACTACACAGGTTCGTCTTTTTATCAAAACTCTTACAGTTATATGTACCTGCCACAATATACCATTTCATTAAGACAGAGTTTGAAATTATTGAACATTAAAGCATTAACAACATAAACAATCAATACAATATTATCGTAATACTTCGATGGTAACAATAGGATTGATATGAAATTTACTATGCTTTTAGAACAACTTATAAAACCAAACAAACGAAAAAAAGTAACAATAACAATAATGTATAATACATTTTATGGAAGGCAGTTATTTATTTAACATTTTAACTATAATGCTAATTTTTATTTTGTAAAAAACTTGGGATAATACAACGTTATTTTTGTAGTATTTATTTAAAAATTATCAGTTAGTTAAAATAAAATATCAGTTTAAAATATCTTATGATAATTTTGTTCTGTATTTTTTTTTTGTTTTTTTCGTTTTTTTTTTTAATCCAAATTTGCCTTTCGGAACACAGAAATCCCGTACCATCGTACACCGCCCGTGGCAATGACAGCGTTGTTATTTATTTTCCATACAAACAATATAACAAATTGGTATAATCCAATCAAGTTAGCTTTTAAATTACACACACACACAAATAAATAATGTTGTTTTTGTTAAAATGTACGGGATATTATACCAATAGCTTTTTGCGATCATCAAACAATCCGTATGCGTTTACCTAGTAGCAAGTTCACGATACGATATAAACCGGACGCAAATCGTTTTTATTTTTATATTTTGTATTATTATTATTAAAACCCGAAGAATCGCGGATAGTACAACAGTGATTGATGGTTATTAATTTGGCAAATCGAACGTCCTAGAAAATGGAACGCAGTGTTGAAAATGTGAAGCCAAGAAACACGCCGACGGCCAGCTTGTGTCATGAATTAATCAGGAAGGAGTGACCAATGCCAAGATAAATCGTTAGGCGTTTACGCTGAGTCAGCGGCGGTAGATGACTTAAGTATTACGCTTGACCGAGATTCGTGTAAAGGGTTTTTCTCCTCTTTCGATTTCGTTCGCGTTCATTACAACAGAACAAATCCAAGTACAGCAATACCGCCGTCGACTTATTGTTTTCGCGCACTCCAATGGCAGTATTATGTTTCGCAAAGTATAAATTATTATTACCCGATATGATTAAAATTCGATTTTCCCTGCACTACAAGAGCCTAGGTCGCCTAAATCTAGATCTGTGTAAAATAATTAAAAATGTAAATAAAAACTGTCACGTCGACTGGAAGAAAAAATGTCTATATAATTTAATATTTTAATGTTTTTATTTTTATCTTATTAATCACCGTGTGATGTTTAAAATTATTGTCGTTTGACTGCATAATAATTGATAATATTTGACATTTATTAGCTCCCGTTAATTCGGTTTAATCTTTTAGATTTTGAGCAGAGCAAGGAAGAAATTAGTTTTGCAATGACGTGTTTTTTTTATTATTTTTTTTTTTGTCTATCATCTCGTTTATGACCAGTTAATTTTCACCAAACGTCAATATTGAAGCTATAGTAATTTCGGAGAATAAAAATCGAAAATTTGCAATTCTGTTCTTTATAATTGGAAAAAAAAACTAATCTAAAATGACAGGTAAACAGGAATATTTACACACCCGTTTTCGACAAAATCGATTTTGTTTTCTTTTTTTATAATTCAGAAAGGCAAAATATCAGTAGAAACTTGATATCTTTCAACAAATTTTTGTATTAACATTTTCTTGACATGATGTTATTTTCAAAACTTTTGACTCTTTTGAGCTATTTGTAATATTTCAAATTTTCGATTTATGTATAAAGAAATGTTGTTTCTCACTCAAAAAGCTTGAAAATGTAATACAAAATACTTCATATTTTCTTCTTATAGAAGTTGAAAAATATCGAAAACGTGTAGTCAATATATTTTTTTTATATATAAGCGTTCAGATTTTTATAAAATAAGATATTTGAACTAAAAATAGAGATCTAGCTCAATCAATATTAATTATTTTATTGCCTTTTAAAAAATGTTAATCTTATAAGTATTGAAATATTTTTATATTGTTCAGTTACATTATCATTTTCTAAACAAAATTACACTCTTAACATAATCAATAATGGGAAATATTATAATGTGTTGGTCTTCGCACTTCTTTAGTTGAAATTTTTCATTTTATGTTTAATGATTTATCATTTAATTTAAATTCAACCCACCCATTAGAGTGACCTAACAACTAACGAATCTCATTCAAAACCACAATTCACATAGCAGTATTCAGCGATATAATTTTATATTTGGTACTTTCATTTTAATTTATCATTTAATGTTTTTTTTTATTTACATACTAAATGGATCTTTTTTAACAGTCAATAATTTATTAAATACCCATAAAACACAATTTTATATAATTAATAACTTTTTAATAGTGCTATGAAATTATTTTGAATTTAATTTTTGATTTTTTTTTAAAACCAATTTTTAAAAAATGTACCGTTAGTTAAAAGGTATATCAATTTTTATTTTGGCATTTATTACTTCCGGATTATTTTTGTACTTTGACATTTATTTTTGTTTCATAATAGTATCTAGTCATATTTTTTCATATGGTTCATATTATCTATACATTTTTGCTGTGAAATCGAAATTTTTGCGATTACCATTCCATTTGTGCTATATATATTATATGCTGCAATTTCAATTTTAAAGTTTTGTTTATATTAAACAACAATAATAATTTGGTTAGTATTTAAATAAACACATCATAATATACATTTTACAAATGTTGGAGAGAAAACCAACGAAAATATACATGCAAAATATTATAGAAACAAAATAAAATCATAAACTCATCATAAATAAATAAATGACCAATCAGTTATTATAAGTATTTCGCTACTACAATTAAGACTAATTAAATTAAAAGATAAAAATAAAAATGTCTTTCATTTATCGGTCATTGTGGGCAAAATTCAAATTCAATTGTTCCACCTCAACCGATTTACATATAATTAGAGTGTTGAAATTACGTGCATATCGTTACGTGCATATTATAGTATAACAATTCAAAACATACATGATTAGTATCAAATTCTAACTTTTACTACGGTTAGGTTAAAACGTAACAGGTACTTAAATAAATAGAAAATAAAATAAGAATATCAGATTTGGCAAACTAGCACTAATGATTCAACTTATTTTACAACAACCATAACAATTGGGTTTAAAAATATTAATACTCTTAGTAGGTACTCACGTGAAATAACGTCATTACATATTGTTGTACCTATATTATAATATTAAAATACCACCAAATTATTTATATTTTGAAACTAAGGAGGCTGAGTTTCCATATATCATCAAATAATAATATCGTTTGCGATTATTCGGTATACTTTTAAAAATAAAAATCGACAATCGTAAATTTAATTAATGAAATGTGACGTAAGGCGCTATCATTCGTTCTGCACGGGTAGGTAGATATAATCCAAGCGCGCGGACACCAATTTAATTTACAGAATTTCACACCTAGCAATAACAATAATCCGGAAGACGATAACTTTAATAAGACGTCTAATGATGAGCTTTCCCATTTTGTACCTATCCCGCCCGAGCACTAGATGGATTTTAATGCGCACTATTTATTTAAACGTAATATTACGGGAGTCGAGAGTTGTAGAGTGTGTATAGATAAAACAGGACGAAAAACGCAGTGATGTCTAGTGGGGATATGTAAAGTACAACTTTAAGGACGAATTATATCAAACTTAGGTACTGTATTGTATTTAAAAGTGAAAATCGACATACACATGAAGAATAAAACATATTATATAACGGCAGAAAATTTAAATAACTGTAAGAAACGGAAAAAACAAAATAATATTCGCAGAACAGCCAAGTAAAATATTTTAAAAAATTATCACAAGACATCTTCTGATATAAAAATATTTATAATACTCAATAATATATTTATCAACAACGAAGAAAAGTATTGCCCGTTTTTCCAGATTAATATGACACAATACAAAACATTTTCAAAATTCGATATCAAAATAAAATAATATACAAAATGTATTTATGTAGGGGCTAGCTATTTTAATTTATATCACATAATCGTTAATTTGAAACAACTTAAAGTTTGATTGATTCTATATTTTAATTTTACAAACTTATTTTTTTTTTACAAATTTTACGATTTTCAAATTTTGACTTAAATTGTTAAATTACTCCTTTATAAAACGCATTTTAGTAATAATCAGTGAAAATTCACGTTTGAACAGGCTAAATTATCTGATCAATTTTAGGTAGCTTTATGATTAAAAGTGTCCGTGCTCAAATGACCCGAAAAGTGAACTCATAATATATATTTTAGAGTAAAAAAAATAGGTACCAACGTTCAAACGGGCGACGCCCAAAACAATGTACCTGCGCAGTGTTATAAATTTATAATAATTTGACTTATGACGACGATGACAATCTAACACGATAAACGACAACGGTTGGTTAACCGTTCATTCAGTCGGTGTTTAATCTTAACGTCAGATTTTCCACTTAAAAGAAGTTAATTATTAATTATTAATTATTATACGCATGGCTATTGTCTCATCTGAGTACTATAGAAGGAGGAAAAAGGAAGGGGAAGGCGGTTATTGTTGTATTATTAAAGTGATGGCCCTTTGATCCGTCACCATTTTCGGGATACTCACGCAGAGACGCCCACGATCCTTATTTCATACGATAGTTGCGGTATATATACTGTGCCAACTTTGCGTCTGGTGCGATTTATATATTTTTTCAAAAGACTTCAGTCCCATTTACACACCACAGACGTTCTCAACTAAATCAAATATTAATCATTAAGACAACAACGGGACCCGTCTGTGTGGATGTTTCGACTAAGCCAACAAACAAAAAACCACTCAAGTCACAAACGACTAGAAACACAACACAAAATCAATACCTTTTAACGTTTGAAAGTTTGACAAGTGACTCTAAACTTTGAAAAATCGAATCTACAATCCACATTCTCTAATATATATATATATATAATTTATTTTGTTTTATGTAATACTAGTGCCGGAGTGCTTCAGCGAAGTTAATACATCTTTAAACTGAAGTATTAATAATTTCTACTAAACTTTTCCGCTCAAAACTCCACGTCATGGTCACAGAATGAAATAAACAGGAATAAAAATAAACGTATTCCACAAGACATTGCGTATTATCATATAATATTATTACATCTCAGTAATATCGAATAACAAAAGTAAGCGAGCATGTAAGTCGTACTATAATAATATATTATCTCCATCATATCTTAAGCGAACGGAAATTATATCGATTGTTTTAATTAGTTTAATAAGTATAAAACCTGCAGGAGCATAATACTGACTGACTGTATACAGTGCAATTCCCTAGGCGTGATACTCATCCTCGTTTTTTCACTTTAAAATAATAATAATAATGTATTTAAATTCTAATACCGAAGGTAATAATATTATTTTATTATTGTTGAGATGTTTTGTAATACTTAGGAGTGTCTGGTGGTAATAAAAACTTCTATTACTTAAATAAGATACCTTCCCTTTTCACTGTACATTATTTAGTAAAGAATTGTATAGAACATTTTGATGAACTTAGTTAAAAACGAGTTGTTTTTAAATTATTGTATTAAGGATAATACTATAATAGTCCTCAACAACTATTAAAAAATATATAAAATATATGTAATATTGGATCTAGTATATATAATATATATAAATTATATTATATTTTTAGATTAATATAAATGAATAACATTTTCAAATTGATATATCTCCATATTTTTCAAACATATTATCATTGAGTTATTAACTTTAATATACAAAGTTAAATAATTCAAAAGTTACTTACTCGTTTGAATTTTTATTTTGACGCGTCAACATTTTTAGAAAAATTATCTGCTAAATGATTTACAGTAAAAACAGAAGTTTGTATTCCCATCGATTACTACTTAAATAGTACATCAAATCTGAATAATTTTAAAATATGGCCTTTAAGCATAAATCAATTTCAAAAATCACGTTTGTGAATAACTTCATTATCGAAAAAGAAAAGAGGATGAACATGATCGATAAATTACCTAGTATATTATATTATTATATGCCAAGTCCCCCCATAATAATATGACTAACTGTACATGTATTGCTTATCTATATATTTGCTAGTCATTCGTTCAAATATACAACTCTAATGAACATTACTTCATGAAAAAAGAAAAACACGTTGAAAACTAGCATAAAATCAAGACATTCATATTATGTATAGGTAAAATCGGGGTTAGTTATATGCGCCGTTTTAATTAATTGCGAAACAGTAAATGATAAAAACACTACCTAATGAATAGCACGATGCACTCTACCGTTTACCTACACAACTATTTTAGCAATAGACGATTTGAGTAACGGTATATACTATATAGGTTCATATAAAAATAGTACTTATAATATTTTTAATTTCCTTTTCCTAAGGAACGATTATCATACAAGCATATGTGGGTGACGATGGATCTATATAGAGGCAGATTTACGACCGTGGGCGGTAAAACTTTAAAGGCAGACCGTACACTTGGAATGTCGAAAATCATCGTACAGGTTTTCATCGGTATTCCGAGAATATTATAACGACTCCGCGTTTCGCTTTATCGACATGGGATGCCTGCCAAGCATTTTGTTTTGCATATTTCGAGTTCAAATAACTACTTGAAGCTTAGTAGGTGAGGTACAAATATGGCAGTTTGTGAGTTGCATTTAACAAGGGGCTGAAACCAAATCTAAACAAAAGCAAGCACTTAAACATAAACCTAATAAAAACCATGGAATTAAAATCCATCATTTTTTTTTTTTTATAAGAACCAAAATAATATAACCGATAATTTTTAACTTTAGTACCTAAGTAAGTTTCAACTTTAAAAATATTTTGTATGTAAAAGGGTTTTAATTTTTTGCCCAAATATTTACACTAGCCACACCGGACGATCGCTTTACTTTTTAGACAAGTGAAAGTTTTGTTGATCAAGAGTTATGTTATTCTTGCTACATAAGACAGGATATCGAGTATTTGGTGGTAAGACAATCACTCTCGAATTTAACCCATCCCAAGGATTTACTCTTATTTCCGCAATCCTAAATATAGCTGCAATCGCAAGACGCGTGCACGCATGTTGCGAATACTTACAGACATGAAAGTCCTCTTGAGACTGTGCGTAGACTTAGACACCAACGTCTTCCGTTTGTTCGGCTGCTCGTCACTGTTGGCCTTCAACACGAACCCGCCACGCGTGTCGTCCAGCTTTTTGTCGCGGCCCTCGCTGCCGATCACCGGGTCTTCGGACGCGCTGCCCACCTTATTGTGCGCGTCGTCACTACCCAATGACGACAGGGAATTCCGGATGTCCGATTTGTTTGGCTTGGAATGAGATGCCATCCCGAACCTAGCACTGGTCCGGACACCGTATCCATGTCGCATTCCACGCATCCATTGCCCTTGAAATGTCCCTTGAAAAGAAAACGGCAAACAATATCATTGTTCGCCGATGAAAATCTTCAAATTGTTTTATACACAATGTTATAACATATAGCAAGAAGTTAATATAGAAATAAACATCACATACTTTTTTATATAAATGCACGTTTATTACCTGATGTACTAGAATATTCTACACATTATAATATAACGAGATAATTGGACAGTAAGTAAACACCATATTTTTATTGAATTTTTAATAAAATGACACTTGATTATAATATTTGAAATATTTATATTATACAGATTACTATTTATTTTTTCTTGATAATAATAACATAAAACTTTATATTTGAAATGTCCTTACAGTATTTTATAATTTATTTTAGTGATCTCGATTAATAAAATATCTGTTTTCATGATTAAAATATATTATTATACCATCTTTACATATGTATCATTTTGTAAATTATAAAATTAATTAATGGTATAATCTAATCTAGGGTACATCCAGAATTTAATGCCATATAATAAAACATATGGGTCCAAAAACCTTTAGGCAATCATAATATTTATTTATTATTTAAATGTCCCCTCAAATTATGAATATTAATTCAATATGGCTTATGAATTAACTCGTGCACACAATTAAATATAATATTAGGTACATAAAAACAGTTTTTTAATATATAATACCTACAGTACCATATTTTCATTATGAATAACAAATTTGTTACACGTTGGTTATGAAGTGAAAATTATAAAGTAGCTAATATAATTTGTCTGCAAATATTTAATTTCTAAATGTTTCTAACAAAGCACTGTGAAATAGTAAAAAAAAAGTAATAATTTAACATTACAGTAATTGAATAGCTCTTTCATTAAATTAAATAGAATTTGTGATTATAAATAATATTATTATAACGTAATCGATACTTTATTTTTATTATTAGGTTAGGTTATATCGTGCATTTTTTATTACAGTTTGCACTCGCGTGACTATATGTACCTACGTTTTACCTTTAAAATTGCAAAAACGAAATACAGAGAAGAATATAAAACAACTTTGTAATTTCATACATTGAAAAATAAATTGTTTACATTGAAAATCAAAAGATTCAAAAATATTTTATTTGTACGCGTACATTCACTTCACCTACACATTTTCAATTTGCTTTGAATAGAAAAACAAAATTATAGTAAAGTGGTAATATTAATATAATATATATACGGAATGTGATGTATGTAGTTGTTTTGTGACTCAAAGAAGCACTAATATTACATGCAATTTGGAATTCAAATGAAATACAAATTATGCTGTACATAATACATATTATGTGTTATTCGTGTGGTATTTTATATTTAAACAGTTCATATTGTGTACCTATATAAAATGTTTTTTTGCAAGTAAGTAGAATAATATACGCGAACGGAATGATGAAATACACCCAAAAAAGTGCAAGTTGTATTGTATTCATATAATATTTTTGTGAGAAGGCCACTGTGAACGTTATTATATTTTCTCAGCAGCACCGAAAATAATTTGTTTAAGTATTCTGCGTGCATACAAAAGGTAACGAACGATAAACAAAATTAAATTTCAATTTAAAAAATAAAAGACGCGCGATGTCGACGGCATTCAATTATTATTTTGGAATAAATGCTACATTTATGAAATTTTTTTATTATTGTTAGTTTTTAAAAATCGAATCCACAAAAAAATATAATAACAAGTATGTAAGCTATCATTGATTTATAATAATTGTTCCGCTTTGAAAAGAAAAAAACTACAAACACGGTAAATTCTTATTCACCATTTGTATTGGTGATCTGCATGCATACGTATAGCGAGGGGGTACTCGAGTTGATCGTATATTTTATAGGCACGTGTAAGTACTTCTCTTTCAGCATCAATAGGTACATTATTATGCACATCCCAATGAGTCCCTTGACCTATTACTGTGTTGAATAAAATGAGTGCCTGATTAAATTTCGATTTTATAACGAAAGAAAGAAATATACAATTTAGAAACACTAAGAACCTAAGGTTTAAAAATTTCATACAATTTATTTCCTCGGAATATTTAGTTTATTTGAAAAATAAATCTTAAAAATGTTTTAATACCTAGTTGTATAGGTACTTAGAGCGAGTAAACATTTTTAAAAGCATCTTTATTGTATGAAACAAAAATAAAGCGTAATACATAATGTATAACTCGCATTATTTTATAATATAAAACAGTTTAAACATAAATTCATAACCCCATAAACTCATGTCACAAACTCAGTTGCATAACTTGATCAATTTCAAATAAAAATATAAAAACTTGATGTTTAGTATTTGTGGTTATTCGATATTGTTTGATAGTAAATTATAAAAAAATTATAGTATCATATTTATAAAATTATAGTAATATTAATAATTAATATGAGTAATCACTAACAAAGGGCACATTTTTAAATATTCAAATACTGTAGTTTACAATGCATAATATGCATAAATTAATAATATTACAAACAAACGTTTGGCTTAAAAAACATGATAAATGATAGGGTCCTAATTAGTAAGTGATAACTAATAAATTTATGACCATTAATAAGTTAATTCTTAAACTTCAGCTATAGATGTTGATAAACTCGCTGTCTATACTTTCTTTATGTACAATCACTAACCAGTACTATTCTAAACCAGTATATTATGTGTAGAAAATATATTTTACTTTCTTCATAATTTTATTAAAACATTTTATGAAGTGAGAAATTTTCAATTTTGAAATATTTTTATTTTTTGAACATTTTCAAGTAAATTTTTATAAATTCAGAACCCTATATATATATATATATACACACACATCAATGTGACTTACGTTAAATTCGATGTTCGATCGACATAAATGCAATGATGTACGATATTAAATTATATTTATAATGTTTTTTTGTTTATTTTAAACGGAAAACAGTATTATAAAATATTGTGTTTAAGATTAAAAAACCGTACCACCGTCGGCGTACGTCTCCGACCCGTAGCCGTCTTGTAGCCCATTGGCCCAAGTTCCCTCGTACTTGGCGTTGGTCGTGGCCGACTGTCTGACACCGTACCGGCCCTTGAAACCTTGTGTCCATTCTCCTCTGTACAGCCACCGCCCCCGCGATTCGACGCCAAGTCCATGTCTTTTGCCGTTCTGCCATTGACCCTCAAAAGTGTTACCGCTGCAAAAAACAAATCGCACCACAGTACGTATTAAAATATTGCTACGGTTATAAGTTTTCAACTGTTATCTATGAGTCTATAACGTAGTCACTATAATAATATCATATCTTCATGGGCGTACACTTGGTAGAAAGGTGGTGACGAGGATGTCATATCACAACTCCCTCCCTTCGGATTTGTTTTGTATATTGATTTCTCATTGACGCAGGAAAAGTTCGGTTTGTCGTTAAAATAAAAATCTATGTATGATTTAAATATTCTTTTCGGCGTGCTTTTTGAATATTTCATAACATAAGTTAATGAGTTAATCGATAACGATAACATATAAGTGTGCGATAAAGTAATGAAAGTATACCTATTTACCGCTATCATGGGGTGATTTACGTCAAGGAGTTATTGACAACATACATATACAAATATTCCCCTTGTAAGAGATCGCGATCTCCTACTAATACTATAATATTATTTTCAGAGACATGTTAAGTTTAAGATTAAAAGCGTGAATAAAGGCTTGGACAATTCAAACACCCTCTCCAGTTAGTTTTTTTTTAAAGCCCCAAAATAATAATTTATAAAAATAAAAAAAATATATACGAATTAAAGTATTATTTAAAATTGTATTATTATAGAACAGTAGATTAATAAAATATCAAATGTATTATATTACATTAAAATTCTTTACGAGAAATATTATGATATTATTATTATTATAACTAATAAATTAAGTCATAAGAATAAATTTATAATTATGTATTATGTTTAAAACACCTCTATAAAGTATTTTAAATGTACAAATTTACCATAAAGTGTATATATTTTAATATACATAAGCTGTAATAATATATCGTTTAATTTTTTTCTCGAAAATACTTGAACAATTTAATAATAATTTCTAATTATTATAATGATGTTAATCCAGGAACATGTTTTTGTTTCTTGTTAAATCTGTGATATATTCATATAATATTAAACGTGGGACTAAACTCAAGACCTCCATCACCCTGCAACACTATTAGTTATGTTTATACGGTAAAGCTTCAGAAGCCAAAATATTTCAACGGCCCTAAAATATACAGTATAATATACAACTATTATAACTACTTTATTTTATATTTTTTAATTGAATTTTTATCCGTAATGAAGAAAATTATTATTATTTTAACATAAATAATATATTCGTATAGTAATTGCGTATAAAACAAATTTAAACAAACACAATTATAATATATTGGAATGAACAACTTATATTTATGAAGCAACGAACATCGCAAAGGCTTTAAAAATACTGCGCTAATGTTTATTAGTTTTATTTTTATATGTAAAATAAATTAAAAATTGTTTACTCATAATTTATTTTTGGACTAATTCTATAGTTGTGCCACACATTTTAATACATAGTGTATAATAATAATATTGTCTATAAGGTCTCAATTGTAATATTTTTATATAATAATTATTAAAAATTACACAAGAACTGGACGATTTCCATTTTAAAAATTAGCAGTCTTAGATTAATTTTTTTATATATATAATTAATTTAACCACGTGATAAAGGTATAAAATATCTCAAAAAACTTCACTTAAGTCAATAATTTTTACAATGTTTGAATTAAAGTATAATGTGCTAGAACTAAAATAGTTCCAAGAGCCATTTTCAACTGTATAAATTAACAATCTTAAATTAAATTGATTATTAATTAAAAACAACTAATAATATGTATGTATAACACAATAATGTAATACATAAATTCTTTGAAATCAATACGACATTATTAGAGAACATTAAAATAACTAATACTAAGTAGGTTACGTCATACTCTTGAAAAAATATTTTAGAAGAATATTCGTTAATATACCTAAATGTACAATTATAATATGAAAAAAATTTAAAATGTAAACTATTGTCTTTCGAGTCTACACTTATATAAGCATAATAAAAAATTATAAGACAAAAATATTCTGAAATACATGTGTAATAATATATATAAAATTCTCAAAAAAATATGAATTACTAGTATCATGAAATGTTTTTTAATTAGATCAGTGTACCTAAAACATGAAATATATTTTTTTTACTTAAAACCACGTGTACAATTGTTTTTATCAGTTATTATTATAGACATAAACTTCATTGATTATTTAAAATTTTTAACTAGGTACATTTTTGGTGTTATGTTGAGTTTCGGGTTGATAAGATTTTTATTATTTAGTGGTATTTACGAGACTATAATAAATTATTAATGTCAATATACAATGTGGTTCGTATCATAATATTCACTACTATAATAATACTATAAATTCAATAACATTGAACATATTTAAAACCCATAAATGATTTTTACGAGCACTTAAAGTTTAAAGAAAAATAAACGTTAAATAAACCACCAAGCAGAACGGTTTTGTTAACGTTTTCAAATTAAAAATAATAATACTGACACTCCGGCATTCTGCATCGAGATGGACGAACACATTCCAAGTTTTCCTAAACAATACAGTGAAATCCAATAATCCTTCAATATTTAATTGATCACATAGAACACGAAAAATAATAATATTTTACACTAACGGTATAATAAAATGTAACTGGAATTTATTATATTTTTTTTAAGCGTCAACTACAAAGTTTTTACTGGAATTATTATTATATTGATGTCATTAAATTATAATAATATATTCACTTTCGAATTATACAAAGGGTCTATGTTGATTTTACTACCCTGATTTTATTTCTCCGAAAACACTTTTATGGAGCAGTAAAATCGCTCTAAAAGTTGAACACAGTATAATGTCAATATCTCTATTGATTGGAAATTGAACTTATACAGATGGCGGTTCTTTTTATATAGGGTTTATATGCAAATTTTTCGATGCTGTAAAAAAATAAAACATTGATAATTGTACAATACACAGTGGATAAAAATACGAACTTGAACAAAAAGTAAAAACATTTATAAGAGTAACAACATTGACTATACAGTTATTTATATTTTCAAAGTGTAAGGTTAAAGTGTAGAAACTTAAGAATTTTGTACCTTTTAATGAAAAAATGAAAAATGTAACTATAAAAAGTGTAGAAACATCAAGATTTTTACATGTACTTTATAGTTAAAATTGTAGTGGCATATTTTCTACATCTTTTACTGAGAAATTTATATTTGAGTAATATGTTATACAATTAAATATTAATAAACATTTCTCTATAACAATATCTTTTCCCAAAAAATAACTTAAATACTCTTAATATGCGTTTAGTTATACTTAACAATAATTAGACAGAAAAATAAACAATTTTTAATAATTATGACGTGTGCTCTTAGGTTTAACTATTATTACTCACATTATGTTATATTTAAATGCACATTTTAGAATACTACATACCTAATTTTTGCATTTATAATAACACATTATTTATGTAATATTGAGTGCATGAAGTCCTTACAGTTTTTAATTTTATAATATTTGTAGGTATATCAATCAAAAAATAAAATTAAAATAACAGACACTGATATTCATATTTTCGACTAATACAAGGATTCTTTTGTTATTATTTGAACTCGATTTCGTATTTTTATTTAAGTTTTAGTTGTTGCATTCATCACGATTTTTTTTTTTTTAACGGTTTATTCACACATAATGTTAATTGTTATTGTAATATTTGATTTGTATTCTAGGTAAAAGTTGTTTGAACGATTTAGTTTGTTTCAAATCTACCCACACAACCACTCACAACTTTAATACTGAAAGTGCGAACTATTTGAATTATTCAAACGTTAAACCGTATAATAGTAATATAGATGGAAACTTCGGAAATATCGTCGGATCAAACAGTCATTTAAAATCAGTCGTTTGTCAAAGGTGGACGGTTGTGTAAGCACGTTTTGAAATTTTTTTGTCCCCGCATTCATTCGGACCAATTTTTAGGAACCGTAATTTTCCTTTCTTTTATTTGAAGAGGAGCTCAATATAATGGGCAATATTACAAGTGCGTACGGAATAAAATATTTTGATCGTTATGATATTATGATGAATCGTCCTACATGTGCAACCCACATCATTGCTAGTACGACGAACGCTTATAAAACATTTTAAAGGAGTTGAGCTCGAGAATATATATGTTTGCTTTATGTTAACATTATATTGAATCCGGTCCCCTATTTAAATCGTTATGTATTATTTTGTTTTATTTGTTTTCGGTTTTCGTGAAAAACTCAATTTTAAATCTGAACAATGGAATCAGTAAATATACGATAAGACGCGATTTAAGAAACAGACGGAATAACGTATTGTCAAATATTATATAAAATATATGTATTGTATTATCCTATATTAAATAAATGCATTGTCGAAAGATTGAACATAAATGTCACGTACGTACCATGTATTGTTCAAAATGGTAGACAAATTCACTTGTTTGTTTTTTGAATTCGGGACGTTTAATTGAAATTTCTATTAACCCTTTTGATTTTTTTGCATTGATTATTATCTAATATTTGCTACATACATCTTGAATGATATCAACTCTTGATACAAATATTTTATAAAAAATAAAAATCATGAAAAATCCAACATAATATGAGCGGTGATAAAAAGAGAATTTAATTATAACCAAACTTATCTAAATGATATAAAATAGAAATTCTGTTTTTAAATCAAAATGTTGTTACTTGATAAATGTATGTGTAATCAAACTTTTCAAGTAGGTATGCAACGAATCAGTAATTGGTTAAGCACGAAAGCGTCTCAATAATGCTTCACTGAGTTATTTATTTGAAACGAGATATTAAAAATAACTAAAAAAAACAGTCAGTTGTATTTAAGTGCAGTACAAAAACAAAAAATAATAATTTTGTAATAATACATATTTGTACCAAGTTGTTTAAAATTGAAAAATATACCATAAAAGTAAATACTTGTAAAAAGATAAATAACAATTACTAAATTGCTTACTTAATTTAAATATTACCCATTTAAAAGATCTCGGATTGAGTTATTTCAATAAAGGAGGCCTTGTAGAGCTGCTTCGTGACCCTTTTCAACATTACGTGAGACAGTATAATATTATTCATACAATATTATAATATGGTCTTGTAATACCTACCTTATACTAAAAAAATCGCATGCGCATAGTATCGACGTTAAAAAAGGTGTTGGGTTTTCCATTATCATTACCTACCGCATTACGGCGGCGTTGGTGTCGGCCGCTGTCTGTTGTACTTACAACCATAATTTTATATTTTATTTAATAATCAAATCGACTTTATCACCGGAACGCCAATAAAAGCAGTATTAGCCGCACAAAACGTAGTCACTCGACTTCTTAGGATGCCAGTTCGAATTTTGTTTGTAAAAATATACTTTTTATTGTTATTACTATATTTTGTTTTATTTTCAGTCACAAACAGATAATAGATTTTAGGCATATAATATACATGCACACGCATAATGACTATTATCCTGTCCATGCGTGAATATAATATCGAACAATACAAAATGTTATCATAATATTAATATATTATGATGTAAAAAAGAGATCATTTGTTGCCGCTTAGCCGTATTATATTACGCGTGTCTGTACGTCGTCGGTAAGTTATATTGTGTAATCCAATACAGCATCAAATCGTACATAGATTGATAAGTGTTCAAAATGCCGATCACCTACTTAAGATTTTGTTGGGGTGTTTGGAAGTTTTGTGTTGGACATAAGTTATGTCGGTCGATGTAAACAAAATCGATTTTTAGACATTTTTTTAAGGTTGTTTTCTGGTTTCGCTGATTGGGTAGGTCAGTATAATGACTTGTATGTAAATGGTAATAGCATAAAAATGATATCCTCCGATGGGTTTCAAGCTTAATAATTTAAGGTATTAACTAATATTCCTCAATACAAAATTTTATTTAACTAATATTTATTTTCAATCCATAATCCAGAAAAGTCCAAAATTGAGTCCAAGATCTTGTCGAAATCTCGTGAATAGATATTTACTGATCAGCTTTTAAATCGTTATTTGAAAATATTAATGTTGTTTATTAATAAAAAAAAATATAATATTTTAATAAATAAAGCTACCTAAAAACTGTAGAATTTAATGAATATTATAATATTAATACTTTTTATTTGCCGGGAAACTGATTAACCGATATTACCTTATTATTTTCATATATTGAATATTGAACTGCAAGTATAAAATTCCCGAGCATGTATATTATGTATACTATTAATATGATGAAAAATAATATCAAAATACATAACCATATGTTTCTTATTTTTACAGAAGTAGGTATAGATATACAACTCATAAAGTCTCGTTTAAATATAGTTTTGAAATGTATGTGATGAATCGTGAGTTATGATATTTCATTAATACAAATATTTAATACATGTTCTTGTATAATAAATGTTATATTTAACAATAACTAAAAAAAAAATTTCCTTTACATATTTTATATAACTTTAGAAAATAGACCTTAGCAATATTAAGAATAATCGTTTTATTTAAATTAAAAACTTGTAAAAGAATTGTTTCTCTAACACAAACGAACTTCCATTCAAAGGAAAAATTAAACTACCGTAAACCCAATCTTATACCGATTATTAATTTTTATAATTTAATTTTAAAAATCTACAAACTTATTATTATAAGTGTAATTATAAAGGAAATGTCTAGTTGATTATGAAATATTAAGTAAAAAGTAATAATATTGATTAAAAAATAATCGAACTTTAAACAAAAAAAAAAAAAAATTATGCCCATGGGAAATAATAGGTATAATATAACATGTAATGATGAAAAGTTTAAAAATCATGTGAGTTGTATTTTACGAATTAATAAAATAAAATAAAATCAACTAAAGAAAGTCTTATTTAAACAATTTAAATGTATAAAAAACTTATAAAACATCTAAAATGCATTCAAAATTTGTTTTATAAGTTTTTTATGTTACTTATGTGATGCATTTTATTATATTTTCAAACTTTTTGACTGATAAATATAAACGTTAAATATCTTTTTTATAACTAAAAAGTTCAATCTAGCTTAAAATGATATTAATTCGTAAACCATTCTTAAATAAATAATTTGTAATAATGTCAAGACGCTTCGATTTATTTATTTCTGAATTACAAAAAAAAAAAATCATTTTTTTCAAAAACTGATGTGGTGTATAATATACCTATGTCTCTGCAGCATTCAGCTATTTTGTGGTTATTTTTTCCTAATTACTCAAAGTATTAACTAGATTTAATTCCTCAAAAAAACTATTGTCATTGTTTAAAATTAGAGTAAAGAAAATTGTCTTCTTCAAACCATGATAACAGACGTAATAGTATAAGAAAAACACACTCACACACGTCACACATTGACATTGTAAATTGAATACATGAATTGTCTTTATTTTAAGTTAGCTCTACTCAGGATCTAAAATTTATTTCAGTTTTAATATTCCAGACTATTATTACTGTAGGGGTTTCTATCAAAGTGGATAAAAGTATAAGAGCCTTTATTCAATTTGTTTTGTGTAATAAAAAAAATAATTATGTTTCACTTGAGTATAATTTGTTGATAGACTTAGAAAGTCAAGATTGATTTAAGTTGATTTATGAAAATAAGTGAATTTAAATTGTATTTTTGTCACTATTTTTAAATAGATTATTTAATCGTCTCACCGAGTTTGAAAATGTCAAGTTAATTTTACTCGTTTGTGCAGCCTTTTCTTCCTAATCAATATGCAAAAAAACACAATACGTTATGATTACTGTTGTGCTTAAGTCTATTCCTTTGAAATCTGCATAAATTATTTACATATACAACTAATATTGCAATATGAAATTTTTAGTTTTTACAATTGGATTAGAATTTTAAGTTGTGGTAACTTAATATTTTTTATAAGTTGGTTTTTATTTTTCTTACGTTTTTACTTATGTAATAACTTTTAGTACTTTCTAAATAATTAACTCAAAAGCACTATAATGTAACATAAAAGGAACGTGTTGCAGATTTTCAACTAAGCTAAGTTGTTTGAATGAGTTTAAAATGTAATATGATTTTTTTTTAATAATATATTAATATATGAAATTCTCAAAAACTTTTATATAATATAATAAAAACGTTTGGCAGCGTAGCCAAATTTTCGAAAGTGAAAACATTTTTATATTAACTAAATAAAATGAAAAAAACATTTTTAATATATTTTTGATTATTACTTTAACACAACTAAAAACAATAATAGCTGATTTTTAATAAATTTTAAAAAAAAGTATATATTTAAACAAATGCATAATCAGATGTAGATACATCATACATAATAGTACAAAAAGTAGGTATTTAAATATTTTATAAAATTAAAACATGCGTGGGTATCGCGAATAAGAAGCCATCAGTGACGCTATAGTTTTGAAGTAATAGTTATTGATATTATTTATTTATTCTTTTTTTTTTTTTAATTATCATTATTTCTACTCATATTATTGGTTCTGCAGTATATGTTCTCTTTAGAAATCACTGGGTGTTAGTACAAGTATGGATTGAATGTTAAAATTGCCCATTAATGGTACCTAGAAGTTTTGAAAATGGTTATTGAAGCGTTAGGGAAATGTTTGCAGCTTCTTCTATCATTTTATCGAAAGGTCGTTACGTTAATTAAAATTTGACATAAAAGTAATTAACTGATTGCAATGTTTTGAAATCATTGAAAGTTATTTGTGTTTGAAATTTCAGCAGTACTACATACTCATAATTGAAGACTGTAGTCCTTGTATCGATAAATAAAAAAAAACATTTTCAGTAACGAATTTACCACATATTATATAGGCTCCTACTATTATTTAATCGCTATATACATCATTAGCAATAATGTAATCGAATGACTAGGAAACGTAATTTTTTTATGTTTAGTGGGATAGAGGGAGGGATGGATACAAGCTTAATAAAAATATAATCATAATACATGTATCATTCTGCGGAATAATAAAAAGTAATAATATCGTCGTTATAATATTATTCCAATAATAACTACACGACATCGCCAAAAATATACGCACGTGTAATAATACGATGCCCACGGCTAGTGGCCGGGTCACGGCTGCCGTGGGCGTGTGTGAAGGGAGTTCGAGCTGCCTTTGAAAAAATATTGTCCACGTAACACCGAATAATATCGTATTATACATATCTATACACATGAAATAGGTTTATATACGTATCTATCCACAAAATATAATTATTTATAACAATTTTATTCACCGTATTCGTAATTGTCATTATGCGACTACAGTTTTTTATTTTCCCCGAATACGTGAAATACACATGTTTCAATATCATAATGTCATAGTTACGCACAATTCCAGTTAGTCGGTTTCAACCCGAATATACTACGTGCTCGCAAGGATACGTGTGTGACCATCGGAATCGTCAGAATGGTCTACGTGATAATATAGTAAGACTGCTTAGCATAAATGGGTAAAACAGTTAAAGATGAGTTGTTTTCGATTAAGTTATTATATAATGAGATAGGTACTACCAACTTTACGGATTTTTTTCTTGTTGGCTAGGTTATGTAGTTATTATTCATTAGTAAATTATAATCACGCTAAATTCGTATTTTTCCCAATATAAACTATTTAGATTCAAAACATATTTTGTATAAATTATTGATTTTACGGTAAAAAAAAAAATAATAATAATCAGAAATCGGTATCATTTATAATTTTGTATGTACTTATTGTTCATACTTAACAGTAAACTGTTGAAGTGTTAAATTACCTATTTTTGGATTTCAATAGGGATCAAAAAAACGTATACAAGTATAGCTAATAATAAATGTTCATAGAAAACCACAATTTCACCCAAACATATTAATCCCACATCTCACAATAACAATAACACAACCAGCTAACCCAGTTTGACGTTTCAACAGTGTCGTTGGGACATAGTTCTATTCCATTTTTTTTTTTTTTTTTTAAAGAATATATTATACTGTCAAATAACTCTCGATAATAGTTAACACTTTATTTTATGGATAAATTATTTGTTAAAATATTTGTTTACATTATGTATTCAGATGCTGATTAGATAATAGGAGTACTAGTACAGCATCCAATGCATAGAACAATTTATTAATATTATTTTATGCCCAATGAATTCGATGCTGACATCATATCAAGACTAACAAATCGATCAGCTGCAATTGGTTGTCTATTATACTATGGTCTATACTCTATAGTGATGATGATGCATAACAAGAAGTGAAGAATAAGTATTGTGAGGATGATCCCATGAGTTCCTGACGAATTGCTCACAAAAAAGCTTATGAAAAAAACAGGAGATAAGTCGGAATGAAACGAAATTAAAAAAATATATATACATATTATACAATTCATTAGTTACTCCTACCCAAACACAGAGCCCTCGAAAAACGATTTTCTTAAGCCCTTTTTCCGGCAAAGGGTGATGTTACATTAAAATATTTATGATGGCAGAAAAAACGTTTGGCGAAGTTTTTCACAGGGTAATGATAATGACAAAAATAATAATTATAAAAGTTAAATATGATTTGATATTAAAAACGAATCCCGTCGTACGCTCTATCTGATTGAGAGTGTACAGTGCGATTAAGCACGTTTCAGGTGGATTCTTAAATTCCTTAAAAGAGAACGTGAGCAATTTTCGCGGAAACTATAGCCGGGGGTAAATCCACCGCAGTGTATTTATCACTGCAAACGCGACCGGATAAACTCAGTAATAATTCCACCTATACTTTCAGACCGTAATTTTGGTTTAATCAATCGTTATCGAATATTAAAATCTATAAGCACACAATGGAATAATATAATAGGTATAAACAGGTGTTATAGAACTCTCGCGATAACCATACTATTGTACGACGTCAGTTTATATAATTGATGCGAGTATTCGAGTATAATGTTTCTCTAAACCGACGAAAAAATATCAAAATCTGTTTAAATTTGATTTGAATCACAATAGTATACAGTATTAGATCAGCTAAAATAATATACATAATATTTTATTTTCGGTCATTTAGTTATTTTTGGACACATCGCAAATAATATAATGTCGTATTCACATTGTTACCAAATGTTCTAGTTTTAAATAGTATTCACACAATTTATTAGCAATTGGTCTTAATTAAAAGCATTAATATTTTAAACATAATTTCGCTTTTCATTAAACGTTATGTGTTTAAAATATTCTATTGAGATCCACAAATTATGATGTTAATAATTTTGAATATCAAATAATAAATAATAATAATAATAAATATTATTATTAGAAATAAAATAATATACATAATTTATTTATAAAAAATGTAATTTTTAATGATTTAACATTTCGACTTTGTATTTTATTAATTATTTCATATTTGACTCTAAAAATTTAAATGGATAATACATTTTTCGAGACAATATTTTGGCGTAACGATATGTCAAACCTTCAAAAATATTATTACTAATAATCTTATCTAAGCATGATGAGTGATTTCACTCTTAAGATTATACAGAAACTGTCTATGTCAGACGTGAGTCAGATAGCGAAAATAAATAGTGTGCTGACGTCCACTTAATGCAATGTAATACTCTTGTACAAGTACAAAAGATTATATTACGCATTTTTTTCCCTAATATTATAGTGCTAATGCTATTGTTGCCTTTAATTTAAATGGTACGATGAAGTATTATGTTTCTCAATTCTAAAAGCTAACAAATTGGCCAGTAATATGTGTTATCAAAACTATCACAAGCTAAGATCAATACATTAAAGTTAAAGTCAACATGTACAAAATCCTAACCATTCTCTCATATCATTGCTTAAAATAAGAACAATTTTTCAATTTCTAGATACAAAATAGTTGTATGTAGTATATATTGTGTATATATTTTTCATCGGAAATTCGTGGAATAAATCAACATTTTCCCTGGAATTTATAATAATACTGAAGGAATATATTTATTTTTTAATAAATAAATCACAAAATATACGTTACATAATATCGTATATAAAAATACCTTAATTTTTAATGACATTTTCAAGGTTTTAAGGGATACACCTTTATTTTTATATCATGTGACAAAACCTGTAATTTAGTAATTATTTAATAAAAGCAATTTTAAAAACGACAATATGTCTATAGTCACTCACGCTATTTTAAAGACAGAATAAACATATTTTTTTAATACCATTCAAATTCCATGCTTTAATTTCTAATTTTAAATAATATTTTATATTTTATAGTTATTGTATAATATAATGATGTATGGAAATGTTTTTTCAAATCGCATATTTGTCATCTATAATCCATACATGCATAGTGTTTGGAAAAATATTAATATTATATAATATTATCCTAGCCCTAGTAACAATTAATACAATTTTAAAACCATAGCCATATAGAAAATATATATTATATTATTATATTATTTATATTATATTTTAATTTATTATGTGAGTCTACGTAATGTGTACAAAATATGTTATTATTTCTATTGTAACAAAAAATAATTCAATTAAATGTGTTATGAGAAATAAAAATAAAAAGACGCTGTATATTATGTTTAATATAATATTTGTTCTCCTTAATAGTTTGTAAGAGTTCCTATTGTTATGTTCTATTTTGTTGAAATATTTTATGTGTTGGTTAAAAATTGCAGAACAAGACGAGTTTATTTTTTCAATCATTATAAATGTTTTTCGTCAAATACACTTATATACTTTCATATAGCCAACCATAATTGTATGGCACTTATAAAAATAACTTTCAATAAAACATTTTGAGGTTTGTCTATACCCCACACCACAAAGAAGCCCTTCGGCATCACTTGATATGCACTCGGCACTAACAGCTATTTATTTAGGGGCACGCTTCGTAGAATTGTTCGATTTCGATAATTTTTTTTATTTTATTTAATAAAGGAAAAAATTATTCAGGTCACATGGTACTCTAATTTTGGGATAGTAACTTTAAATAATGCCGGAAAATATATTTCAAAATAATCAAATATTTTTGATTTATTACAACTTCTGAAATTAACTGAAAATAAGTTTTCCAAATCCTGCATATTTCGAATAATAAAAGTATTGACTAAATCTGACTACATTGCATGACAGTTTTTCCAATAACGAATTTTTATAATAAAAACGCACCGACTCCGACACACCAATATAAACCCATTAATCGTAATCAATCGAAGTACTTACGAAATATTTGGACTCCATCCACTGTATTATTGGTGAAAATTATCCATTGGTTTTACGATTTAGAAGATAATGATTATTCTCTTGACTTATTTTTTATTGCATTGGAAAAGTTTTAGCTGAATAACACAGTTACTATTGTTTATTAAATTAAATTATTATTTTTATAATCGGATAATTTATAGATAAGTACGATAGTTGATTGAAACACACACATATTTTATGACACGACAATCCAATATTGTTTATATATTTAAAAGTTAAAACTCATATAATGATTTTATACATTTCCGTTATAATTGGCAAGACATTTTTTTTTCAAGAAC